>NC_133463.1:34787500-34835000 GCF_048565385.1 Saimiri boliviensis | reverse complement strand
AAAAACACCATTGGGAAACCTCACAGGACAGAAGTGTTTTAACACCAAGAGAACTACTAGTTTTTAATTAAAAATCCAAACAGGGTGGGGTTGAAAAATTTTGGAAAGGGGCTGGAGCTGAAGCCACCATTTTTAAAATTATTTTTTTTTCAATATAAAATGAATGAGCTGGAATAGACCCAATGTCTTACTCTGTGGAACCTTGCAAAAGTGAAGAAACGTTGAAGGGTTATTTAGGGCAGCTGGCTGATGTCAAAACTGCCAGAATGCTAATTAACTGCAGGCTGAGTCTCTTACTTCTCTCTGTGTGTGTGTGCGTGTGCGTGTGCATGTGTGTGTATGTAGATATATAGATATCCTTTTGTATTATGGCATTTTTTTTCTTGCTGCTGTATTCATACATCCCACTGCAAATCATCTTTCATTTTTCATTCTGTTGACCTGGATATTATTATTTCTTTTCAGAAACAGGAAAAAAAACGAACATCTGTGTCTCCTTCCAATCTGCTGCACATCTGCGCATTTTGTAGCGGGTCTTCAAAGTTCAGTTAGCAACCCACGGACGCCATTCATCTTCTTGTTAAAATGTCTACTGCTGTATCCAATGCTCATGCCCTTGAGGGTTTTCTTTTTTTTTTTTTTTCCATTATTGTATATAAAGAACATTGTGACTTTTAATATTAGCATTTTTGCTTTCAACAGCAATTAGCAATCTCTTGGTTTGCTGTTTGGTAAAGCATCGGTTAATGAGGTCATCTAGTTTAAAATCCCAGCTACTTGAAAATAACAGGGAGGAGGTCAAATCTATCATTTCATGTTATATTCTCTGCTCTCTTTTCAGTTCTCTAAAGAAAAGATATCTTTGTTATCCACAATAAGTCATTACGACCCGTTACTGGCCCTCTGTGTTACTACCACCTCAAGATACAGTTAGGTTCTCTCTTGCTGAAGTACTGAAATAGGATAATTCATCTAATAAACAAACAAACAAAAAAACAACTTTGAGCATCTGAGGATGAGGAATTGGTTTCGCGTTGGTTGTGTTGTCTTTCCGTCGACAGTTCTGAGTTCACGTCTAGCGAGGGGTTGTCTCTATGGTGGAAGGGGTTCCCGGGGTGGTTGACCTCGGAGTAGCTGCTGGTGGTGTGTCCATCGGGCTCCCAGCCCCGCTGTTGGGCGTGACGGAGGAGCTGACTGCAGGTGTGTCTCCCTGCTGCTGGGCCTGCAGGGTCTGTCCACAGATGTGGTGGTGCTTCTCCCAGTCTTTGTGCTGGCAAAATGAGCCACAATATCGGGCTGTGTTACAGCCACTGCAGGTTTCACTCGCTTTACGGCCACAATTCCAGCAACTCTAAAGGAGATGGCAGAAGAAAGCAAGATCCCAAATTAATACACGGTTAAGGCAATAGTGTGACAAATATGTTCGGCATCACTGTAGCCTTATTTTTAAGAACTATAGAGTCAGGATGAAAAATCCAGGTGTTCACATATGGATATATACACTAAACACAGAAGATGCATGTTTTGGTGGGATGATTGTCCAAACTGTTCTGCCAGCAACTACTAAGGCATTTAACAAAGTAGTTGAAGACCTTTTAAGTTCTTACTGTAACATCCTTTCTTTTTAGGTTTGGTTATCTTTATACATAAATTCTCCATTCATTCATACTGACTGGCAATTACTATCTCCAATTTTTTTTCCCAATACATATAGCACAATAGTCAGACACACAGATATATCTGAGCAGAAGCTTCTTCCTTTTAGATACCAGAACCCTACCTCTATTGGATTCAAAGAAATGCAGTAGATAAAGGATTCTATTCCTTGCTCCTTCACAGACTAGGCAGGGTGAAGCAAAGTCCTTTAACCTCTGTCTGTTTTCAGTTCTTCCCACTGCTGCTATTCAGTGAACCTTACGACTACATACTAGGACTGTGTTAAGATAATCCCCTTTACCTCAGCTCCCCGGAGGACAGGATCCTTGTTTTTTTTTTCCCTCTGTCTCTGTATCTGAAGCACCCAGAATGATGCCTGATAGATAGTAAGTGCTCAATAGAGATTTGTGAAATGGATGCATTAGACTATGCCTAATTTGGCTTTTGAGAAATGAGAAATGCTAAAACTGGCCGAATAACAATTCTATTTGCATAGAGTTCTTTCCAGTCAATGGAGCTGCTTGGCTGCTCCTTTGTGCCTCAGCAACTCTGGGAAGTCAGAAAAGCAGAGAGAACTGGGCTCATCTGGGAGTGATGAGAACAAAACTTGGACCCTAGAAAGTTAACTGCCAGTTGTGGGCAGTGCTTTGCAAGACATGAGAAAATTAGGAAAGAGGTTGCTGCCAGGACTTAAACTTTAAGATAAATGCATCGTGAATTAGAGCACCAATATACTAGAGACAGAAGAGCACCTGTTGTGGTTAGGTCCTAGGCAGGGAAGGAGGAATGAGGAGAAACCTAACCTTCAGGAGTCCTCCTACGAGTGTGGTGGGAGAGGGACTTCAGAAAGCTGA
This sequence comes from Saimiri boliviensis, assembly GCF_048565385.1. NCBI lineage: Eukaryota > Metazoa > Chordata > Mammalia > Primates > Cebidae > Saimiri > Saimiri boliviensis. The sequence goes on along the minus strand of NC_133463.1, from coordinate 34,832,490 downwards.
CCTTAAATGTTTCAATGTTCCTAGATTCTTTGGCAAGACCTACCCCATTAAGCAAAGCTATAGTAAGTGATCTTAGCTTTATGTTATTCAACTTTTTATTCTTTATCTTCATTGGTTTTGATTACATCCTTGAAAAACAAACTGACTATAATCTTGTAACCCCAAACAGCTGATTCTATGTGCTTGTGTGATAAGAAAGATGTTTAAAGCCCTGACATAGGGTAGATATTGCAGGTCTCCCTACAGTGTTCAGGTCTCCCTACTGTTCTCTACATTTGCTTTTCTTCCAGTATACTGGTTATGTGGCTTAAGGTAAGCTCATGAGCTGCTAACAATACTATACTCCCAGGAAAGGTCAGCCCATCACCCTAATGTGTATAGCTTTACCACTATGCAAAACGCGCAAGGGAATTTATAGCAGCCATCCTAACTTGCTAACAAATAAATGGGCTCCCAGAGGCTTTCATATGCTGGAAGCCTTTAAATTCAAGAACTCCAATTTAAAACTTTTAGAAAGAGCCCAGCTCCACTTTCTTATTTCTTTAACCATCTGACATTACTAAATTGAGCAGAAAAGCTCAAACAAAAAAACAGAAATAAAAAAGAAAAGAAATTACGACTCAACAAGGAAAAACAAAACAAAAACTTAACATCTCAAACTCTGGCCAATGAGGGGTGTTTTAAGTGAATATGAGGAAATCTAGAAACTTAGTTGATACTGTCAATGTCATAAGTAAAAATAAAATTTAAATGAATACTCAGTACTAGAACAAAAATCTTTTTCCTACTTCAATTAAGAAAATCTCAATAGATGTGAACCTCTGATCAGAAGGTTCATTAACATAACTAGAAGCTTTCTCTCTCAAAATTAATTCAACTGCATTGCATGTACAATGGTTCCACAAAGACAAGAGCAAACGTAGCCCCACCCTTCAAAGCCACGAGGTATGACAGTGCTCAGAGCGAAGTTTACTTCCTTGAGGTTTAGGCTTTTAGAGTGATGCCAGCTGGATCCTGGAACAAACTCAGCAAATAAGCGATATTCCTAAATTACACCAGAATATCCCAATTAGAGAACAGAGACTCACATCCAAAACAATATTTTAAGGAAATTAAACATCTAATCTGAGTCAAGTGGCTTCTTTAGGAAATACCCTGGTGTGAGTCCTATCTGTTTTTTGGCAGAGGCACGTTTTGGCAGACACAGGGTGGTAACTGTCCAATACTCAATGGCTCCTTCAGATTGAAATCAGATGTATGCAACATTCTCAATTTAAACTGATTAAACACACAGACTAAACCAGGTAATTACAGATGCATGTGCTGGGAAGTGGAAAGGGAGACAGAATGGGGGCTTCTTTATTTTTTAAAGTGTTTTCAAAGATGGGAACAATTTTACAAATAAAAAAGTGGAATTGTGCCAAATACAGAAACAGATGTTTTGGATCGTGAAGCTGCTGGGAATTGAGCTTTCTTGCCTAGTATTGTCTGGTTCTGATCCAGGAATTAAGGAGTCTGGCTAGTTTACCTCTAGTTTCATTCTGAAGTTGTCTGATACTATTCATTTACCACCCACCACTGGGACACACACACACACACACACACACACACACACACACACACACACACACATTCAGCTGTAGGAAGTTACAAAAAGAGCAATTTAAATGATCTGGTAAAAAAAGAAAATCTGCAAATTTTTATTTCTCTTGACCCTGTGAAGTTTCTGCCACTGTCCATACCTGCAAGACTGATGCCTGAACAGTGGCACTCAGCCCCTGAATAGTCACAATTCTGGAAACAGTGGAAGGTGCAGAATCTTGTGGGTACTCCATTTGGATCACTCTAAGCTTTCTACTGTTCACAAAGGTGGAAACTGCAAACTGTGTCTAACATCCACATGTCTATCCACAAGGGCTGGGATAAAGGCAGTCAATGGTTTAATTCAATTTTACATTTTCAATTTGTGCATTTTATATTCAAGATATTTCATTTGTTTATTCTATTTTTAAATGACTGAGCTTCCCTTTCAGGCCTCTTAGGAGTGTTGTGACTGAAATTACCACAATAGTGTAGAAACTTCACAGATACCCATTTCACAGCTTATTGCATTCCCAAAGCTCATGGCACTTTACAGCCTTCCCTTATTTGTGATAATGTTTCTCCCTTTTTGGCATAAAAAATATTTCCCTCCCTATCTGAAAAATAAGAATAAGTCAATTGACCAAAGTTCGGTTGTAACTCAGATGAAGTATTTGTGGCTGCACACAAATCTCCTCTTTGCTTCAACATGGGTTGAAGCTTTTGAATGCAAACACTGCATATTGAAGATGTCTGACACTTTGTTTCAAATCAGCAATTCTCTTTGTCCCTAAGAAAACTATTTCCTTCATCAGAGAAAGATCTTTCTGTTGTAGGCATATATCCTTTCTGGTTCTTACTGCAGAAAAATCTTTTTCTGAAAGACAAAATATCTTTTGTTTTGCCTCTTAATTGCTTTAAGTCTCTCCAGGTCTTACATATCTGTAATTCTCCAGAAAAACTTGCCATGCATTGATGTGTAACTAATTTAAGTATAACGGAATGATTGTAATTGAAACTCCCCAAATGTTAAGAATCCTACAGAAGGCAAGACACTGACTTAAATTCACATTAAGATCACACCATCAACTTGCATTGCACTTGATAATTTAAAATAATTTTCACACTTTTACAGTTCAGAAACTGGGGCCCTCAAAATGAATAATTTTTTAACAGTAAAAGGCTTGCCCCAAGTTACAAAAATATAAAATTACATAGCCAAAGTTTGATTCACCCAGACGTTTGGATTGCAAATTAAAAATACTCTTTCCAAAATGCCACACTTTGTCAATTTCAGATCTTTCTTAGATCTCATTGTGGCAGGAACAGGTTAGCCGGCACTTAACTCCCAAAAGTGGACAGCAATTGAATCTTAACGTTAGAGGCAGCAAAGACAAGGTGTCAAAGTATGTAATGAAAATGGCACAGGTTTCGAAGCCAGGCCAACTTCATTTCATTTCCAACCTCATAACTTAGTGACTTTAGAACCACAAGGCAGTTACTTAGCTTCCTGGGGCAACAGAACATGTAAAGCAGAAATACTAACTGCAGGATTATTCAGGATTATGCCAGTGCTAAATACAGTGCGTGATGTTCAGTAGGTCCTGAATAAATGGCAGGTATTAACACCACTCCCTCTTTTTGGTACTGACTGGAAGAAAAAGAGCAATCCTTACTCCAGATCCAACACCTTACAACCTTTAGAATTAGAAAGCTCATGGTCTCATTTAAATTAAGTGCTATCACCCATGGGCACTGACACAGGAAAGAACAGTAACTTACTCTCCTTTATACTTTATTAGTGACTAACAATTTCTTCTCCATCTTTATTTGCTGTTCTCAAAATTTCTGAAGATTTACCTTTGCTATTTCTCTGTTCTTCCTTATTAAATGCCTTTTGTTGAAATTTCCACGAATTTTGGTTTCCTAGATACTACTAAAAAATTCTCTTTCATATACAATAACTTTTTCTGCTGTTTGTTCTTTTCCCTGTAACTAGTTGATGGTGAGGGAGGGAGGTTGGCATAAAGAAAAGGAATATCGTTATTTTTCTCATGCTGCCCTTGTGAGATCTTGTGGTTTCAAGGATCAGCTGTAAGCAAATGACTCTCAAGCCTGTTTCTCCCTGTTATCTTCTTCCAGAGCTTTGTGCTCCTTTCAAACTGCCTGTTCTGTATGTAGCTCCACCAAGATGATCCTCTAAGTCAGAATTCCCTAAACCCAACTTTGGTGGGGTCCATTTCAGTCTTTGGCAATACTTAGGCCCAGGACTTTGTCACTTCATTGCAAACCCCTCTTTCTTTAGCCATTGGAACCATTCAGTGTCAAAACTCACAGATTTTACCTCTGTGGTCTTTCTCCTTTCTTTTCCAATCACAAAGTCACTAATTCCCTCGCCCTTTTCCTTTCTTTCTTTCTTATATAGACACACTGCTTACTTGTAAGGTCACTTTTCTTTAATAAAATACTTCTCACCTCATTTGCTCCTCTCAACCACCTTGCAAAAAAGGCAGATCATACAAACGTTATCCCAAATTTCACAGATGAGAAAACCAAAGCTTCAAGAGGTGAGCAAAAAAATGTCAGTACCAGCCCAGTGCCCTGTCTACTACACCACGAACATCTACGGCATCAAACAGCTGGCCTCTTAACAGACAGACAGATATAACTGTAACACAAAATCACAGCTCATGCTCTGAGAGCTCCAATGATTTCTGGGAATCGACTGGTCTGATGAGATTGTGAAGGCTTTGACAGGCCCCATACTGTGAGGCCCCTGTGTTTTATTCAGAGTCTATACAGTGGCATTTCCAATTTGGCCAAACTTCACAGATTCCACTGAGGTTGCTATAACCGTGCAGCTCCGCACCTATATAAGAATGACAAATAAAGGCTGTTTTAATATGGGGGAAAAATATCACTTGGGTAGTGTAAAACTCTAAACTATTAGAACAATAAAAGTATTTATCTGTTTCCATGCTCACTTGCAGTTCCTTGCTTCAATCACCTAAGCCAGTATAAGGTAGGGATCTCAAAGAAAGCTGTAGAAGTTTCCTTGGAAAGAGCTGCAATCTGAGAGCATTCACTGGAAAAAGCTTTATCTGTACACAGACAGTAAATGGAAATATAGAAAAAATAAAACAGTTTAAGATGATCAGATTCAGTGAATTTCTGATTTATGCTAATGCTGTCATTATATTCTGGGTTAAACATATAATCTACTGGGAAAAGAGAAAGTATAGTGAGCATCGCATTGCTTAGGTTATCTGCCACAAGTCCAATGTCATTCTGACTGAGAGTAATAACAAGTATCAGCCTATAAATCCAAGTAAATTTGAGGACTAGGTAGAAATAATCATGAAGTCTAATGAAGAATAGATATAGAAGTACACAATCAGGAAAAAACAAACAAACAAAAACCTCCCATTCCCGCCATGTAGCTATTTAGAGAGTGGCCTGAAAGCCCGGCTACCTGGGCTAAGGACCAGCTCACACTTACTGACTATGAGACACTCAGCAAGTGGCCTAACCCCTGCAAGAAGAGCTTTTTTTATCCGTAAAACGAGGAAAATAATACTATCTACTCTGTCAGAGCCTATGTGAGGAGTAAACGAGCTAAAGTATGGAAAGCACTTTATACCATGCCTGGTGCAGAGTTAAACAATCATTGTAGGTCTTCTTATTTCATCCCAGGCAAAACAAAATTCATGCAACCTCCAAAAGCTCTGCTGACTGTGGGTTCCTATGAGCTTGGGCCAGCCTGGTTTACAGGACCGGTCTGTCCCAGCGAGAGCACTCTTGCTTACTCCAAAAAGCATCCCAGTTTAAATACATTATATGGCCCTCTACAAATAATACCCATGTGTTATTTATTCCTGCCTGCAAGCTGCCTTTCTGCTGGTCTCCCCAATTAAATGTTCTCTGCTCTTCCTTCTGAAACATTTCCACTGTCAATCTTTCAGAACTATTGGTTTTTCTAAGCAGAATGAGCATCATTAGCTCCGTTTCATACATGTGAAAACTGAGGGAGAAGAGAAAGGGTAAATTCAGAAATTACAAACAGAAGAATTCAGAGATACCTGGAGTTAACATAAATAGCTCAGAAGAAACACATAAATGGCCAAGCTAGGCCTAGAACTCTGGTCTGATTCTGAAGATTCCTTCTTAAAGTCACTATGAAGGAAAGAGAGACAATAATAAAATGTGTATATCTAACCACATATACATTGCTATATGTTTGGATTATATAGTTTACACATAACCTAGGTAAGAGATGGGCAGATGTCTACAATATGAGATGGCTTCAAATAAAGAAAGGGAAAGGGAGAAAAGAATACTGTTTCAATAGGAATACTTTAGTATATATTGTGAGTTTTAAAAACCTGTGGTAAATATGAGCAGATAATAATGTATTGTGTTATCACTTTCAAAAACACTTTAAAAAATCTTTTAAAACACCTTGTAAGGTAAGTGAATATCATCCCATTCCTTAGGAAGAAATGGAGGCTGACAGGAGTAAAATAAATTTCCCAAAGTCCTCTGAGACAGTAACTGAGCCGGGACCATCATTCAGGTCTTCTGGGTCCTCATCTCAGATTCTTTCTGCCATACCTATCTTTCTCTTAGCTGTGCTAGCAAAAGCTGATCATTTGATCAGATAAACATGGCCTTTAAGGGGTGGAACTATTCAACTTATCATGGAAGCCAGGACACTTGACAGTGGAAGGGGGTACTCGTAATACATTACATGGGACATTAGGTGTCAATGGACAGTTCTGCCCAAAGTGGGATGGGTGGTTGCCTTGCACTTTAGCTTACAGTGCACTTTACTGTAAGTTTTACACATTAAACTTCTAAGAAATGAGAACTTTCATTTTTCCTAGAAAACAAAACAATTCATATAATACTTAAAGCACAATGCAATATGGACCTTATTGGGTGTCAAATGGTTAATGTTCAAGAAAACTCCTGAACATAAAAACACACATGAAGATTCTGAGAAGAACTAAACCATCTTCTCTGCACACACAGTCCTGACCTAACAGGGTCCCCACCCCGGGGGCCAACAATGGTGAGACCCAGAACAGGGAGCTCTATCATAGTCCAAGGAAGCCAGGTCTGTTCTGGCTCCATCCTGAGGAAACAAAGGGAGCTTTGTACACTAGAAGTGACTTACAAGTGCCACTGCGGAAGTGGCTTCTGCCAGGCTGCTTCTGTGAAAGGATACACATTCCTGAGTGTGAGGAAAGAGCAGGGTGCAGAAAAGTAACATGTGGGGTTAAAGTTATGTCCTCATTTTGAAGGGGAAAAAGTGTTTTACCACAACAAATTCAAGCCAACAACCAGGCAAAAGGTATGGCTGACCTAAACCTGCCTCCTGGTACTTGGACTGTTCTTGTACGTTGTCATCCCTTGGGAACGAAGGACATGAACTTTGGGTTAATTAATGGATTAGCCCTTTACTTCTTTGGGTCGATTAATGAATTAACCCTTTGCTTCTTGGTCAAGTCCCTTAACAAACCACTTTTCTAGTATGTCTGTGCAGACTTATGTGCAAGTCCGGAGGATTCTCGGCTTTATTCAAATGAAGTCTTTCTTCCGCCTTTTTTTCTTCTATTCTTGGAAAATTATTTACATTATTTTTGGAGGAAAGAGGCTTAATCCTTCTAGAGATGATTCCTCCCTAAGTATTAAAAGTGGTCTTGCACTTTAAAGAATAAGAAACCAGACCTAAGTTGCCTGTCTTTACCTGCATCCAAAAATTATCTTAATGATACTTATGAAAAGATCCTTATTTCACTGTTACAAAACATAGGGACTGAAAGCCTGTTGTGAGATCCTGTTGAGGCTCTGCCATTTCCTAGCTGTGTAACTTTAGCCAGGTGAGTCTCCTTATCCATAGCATGACTCAAGGCTCAAGCCATACACCAGACACTTCCACTCATCTTCAGATCATGATAAAATCAAAGCTTTTAGAGGTTCAGTGGTTTTCTCACACATCACGGAATTGTAAGAATTGGAGTCAGGAATTAAATTTGACCTTCTGAATTCCAAACCCTTTCCTTTACCATGGTCTGCTTTAAAATTCTTGGGAAAGTGTCATTGAAGACAAAAATAATGCTATGTTAAAGATCAGTTCCCCCAAAAGGTCAAAAAAAAAAAAAAAAGATTACAGAAGATCATTCTTACGTAAGTAGTAGATATGACTGAATAACCTATCATGGATACTGTTTAACAGAGTTTATTTATAATGCTAAATATTGGTGGCAATATCATATATTTTTCTGGATAACTTTTAGGAATAAAGACACAAAGCTTATAAACACTGAAGGAATATAGCATGTAACTGCCTGAATACAAAGACTTAATTGACAATTTCTTCCTAGACATTTATTTGTCTTTAGAATTTAGTGACCTAAAAAATACTCTTAACATACCTAACTTCCCTAAAATGTTCATGTGAAAGTGATAGTTTTAATGATGACATCAAATGTGCCTCACGATATTGCATATTTGAATAAAGAAGGACAAATTATCCTCAAAAGATACTAATAATGTTTTTAAAATAGAAAACACAAAACAAAGTCCTTATATCTTAGCCACAAGACATCAATAAAACTGAATTTATGTCTACTTTAATTGAACAATGGAAAAGTCAGCAGTTAAAGGGCAGATAAACTTCCCTTTGTCCCTCTCTTCCTGAGAAACTTTCAAATGTTGAAAATCAATTCCTTTTGTCCCCTTGTTATTCATCTGCTACACATTAAATAGAAACTCTGGGCATTGAGTGATTCCCGCAGAGTCTTTCATCTACAGAAAAGCCTGGTACAAATTAAATACTTACTCTCCCTCACAAATTATAGATATGTATTGTAGTAGACCATTGATTTATCAGTCCATGTCACTGCGAGTTCAGCTTGGTGAGAGCAGCCCATTGTAGTCCTTTATCTAAAGTTACTCTGGGGTTGAGAATTGTGATGCTATATTAATTAATGTGGAGCATTACTATTCTGCTCTGATTTTATAGGCTGCATTTTTAAAATCATTTTGGTCGATATTGTGTTTTGGTTACTCTGCAGATCATCGAGCCATTTAGGCTAGCTGTGTGTGTGTGTGTGTGTGTGTGAGAGAGAGAGAGAGAGGGGGAGAGAGAGAAAGAAAGAGAGAGAGAGAGAGAGAGAGAGAGAGAGAGAGAATATTACTATACCGGGACAATAATATGTGTAATATTACTGCTAGCAGCAATATTGTGCTATGAAATGACCATCATATGAGTTATCACAAATAATGTAGAAGTACAGACTGTCTCCAAGTTCTCCTAGAAATATTCAGTTGATGCAAACATTGTTTTACCATTGGACTTTAAGACCAATAGCTAAGGCAGTGATTTCAACCCCAAGCCTGCCAGATGTCTTTGGAGACCACAGCTTACATAGTATCTATTAAATCTCTTCAATTTAAGAAGGCAAGCATACATATACTCACATGCAGACATACATCACACACACACACACACACACACACACACACACACACACACACACAGCTGAGCTATGAGTCTCTGGATAACGCTGGGAAATCGTAAGAATTTCACTTTAATTGGTAACCCACTGAACATATTCAAAACCTTTTTTGGCAAAGATTAAGTGTTCAATAAAAAGACAAATGTGATCAGCTCTTGGCCAATTCCACGAGTACCTTGACTTTCCCCAAACTGTTCTAACATTTTTTCCAAATATTTGTCTAAACTGATCACTATGAATAAAGAATGCGCACTCTAAACAATGAAAACTATCTTTTTCATTCGGAGGCTCCCAAGACACCTCACCTCGCTCGAATCCTCCTGCTGATTGATAACCGCCAGCGCATCCTCTGCCGCCTGCCGCTTGGCCTCGGCGACCGTGCGCTCCATCTTGGCCCGCTCCGTCGTGATCATGTCATGGGCTTTCCGCTCCGCCTCAGACACAGCCTTCTGCAGCTCTGTCATCGCCTGGCGCTTCACCTCGTTGACAGCCTCCTCTGTGTGCCAGTCAGGCCAAACCAGACAAGAAAACACCTCTCGGTTAGCTCAGGACATCAGATACGGATTTCTTTTCTTTTAAATCATTTTTTTTTTCTTTTCGAGTCAGGTCTCATTATGTTGTCTAGCCCCATCTCAAAACCCTGGGCTCAAGTGATCCTCTGCATCAATCTCCCCTAGCAGCTGGAATTATAGGCACCTGATAGCCACCATGCCCCCTATCTGATTACTTTTATATAGAATTCTATAGAACAAGCATGACTCTCATCCAAATTATTGGGCAGTTTCAGCAGTCTAAAAACTTGCAGATCTTTGATGTACATTTAGTAAAACAAAAGGTGAAAATGTTTCTTTAACTTGAACTTCTGGGAATATTTTTTGAAACTCCTACCTCATTACTATAATTCTTTTCTTTTCTTTTTTAACCAAGCCAATGCCTCCAGAAATGATTGAGACCAGATAAGAATTAAAGGACAAGGACATTCGAAAGAAACCTGTCTGAATAATTAAGACCCATAAAGTTACTTTTCCACAATGCTGTAAGTTAATACTAATACAGGAAGATCCACAGATAAAGCATTCAGAAACAAAGATAGGGCAACAATGAATTTTACACATACACAAATAAGTGCAAACTATGAGTTGCTGGCAAAAACTACAGCACAATAGTGAAAATGTAACTCAGATGACAATTAAGTTACTATAGACTTTTTAATGAAAACCAGTGCTGTAACGGATGATCCAGTTTTACTTTTGAAAAGTCATTTCCTGAGTAGTATGAGTATGTGCCTTTATAGATTAAATGATACAGGTTTTTAAAAATAATCTCATTTCTACATTTTAAGCTGTTGTCCATTTACTTTAGCAAATATACACAGTGGTTTTGCATAACCAACTGTTGCACTAGACAAATATAACTGAATCATACCACAGGCCAAAACAATCAGGCCTGACTACAAATCTGCAAGGTGTCAAGCTCTTTATTTTTGGCTGAGGAAAGGGTGCAAAGATTCAACTAATGTACAACATAAGATTGACAACTAAAACAAGTAATTTCCATTTAAAAAAATTAACTGTTCCAATTAACAGGGGAAAATATCCTCCCCCTGAATTAGTTTATCTAATTTTCATCTTTATTCAAAGCAAAATGACAATGATTAATTGAAAATTTAATAAGCAGTAATTATTAACTTGGCAAACCTAGTACCAATTAACACTCTATTAAAACTAATTATGACATGTTTCATTCAAGTGTTTGCACTTAATTGTTTCACCCACTTAAAAAGCACCTTAATTAAATGTTCTGTTTAATTAAAAACATAGATTCCTAATAAAAATGTTTTACTGTAGATTAAAAATGTTAGAGATGCAAGTACTTCTATGGTTTCTTAAATTCCTGGGGTTTATTTCACACATCTATAGTCCATGACTTGAGAATCATCAGAAGCTCTCCACTGGTACTTAATTGTCATGACTTTTGTAGCCTCTGTCATTTTATCTGAAGTACATTTGTTTACAATTACTGTCTGCTAGGTTTTATAAACTAAAATATAAGTAAAAGATTCATACTAGAAATAGTAACTAAAATATATTAAGCTTTTGTTAGCTGCTTTAAAGTATGCATTTAAAATCTGTGTAGAATCAGAGCATTGCAGAAAGAGCTTACAGTACCTTCTTCACCAGGAGGTGAAAAGATGCCTTTATTACCCTATCATAAATGACCTGGGGCACAAGGGAAGTACTGCCCTTCTAACTATACAGCCAGTGTCTAATTTAGTTTGAATATTCAAGGTGAATTAAAATTCTGTCTAAGTGGTAATACAGGACAATAATTTTTGCTTACGATCAAAGCTGTAGCTTGACTAATTGTATATGCAAATCAGGCAATTTATATTTAAATTATGCATTCCTATTCTAATCCCACAGGCATATACAGATCAGCAAAGAGAATTGGTAGGACATTTGCAAGGTGCTTGAATATTTATTACCAACTGCAAACATTCTCTGATTGTGTAAAAAGAAATATACTGAAGAAAACATTCAGTTACCATTTTAAAACCATCTTTATGTTAGATTTTTTTCCAGTTTCATGAAGACCCCTTGTAATTTTTGAGTGTATTTGTTACTTTTGCTTTAAAAATACTACTTTTAGAGGAGAAGTGATGTGGCCAATTTCTAATCTTTAAAAATGTGTGTTGTTATGTTATTATATTGTATTATTGGGGGCAATGTGGAAGATTTGCATAGGGTCTGCAGATGAAATAATAGTGTTATATCAATTCTGAAAGTCTTGATTTCGGTAACTGTACTGAAGTTATGTAGAATATTCTTGTTCTTGGAAAACAGAAACTCAAATCATTTAAGGTAAAGAGAAATTACGTCTGCAACTTACTCTCAAATGATTAGAAATATGTATATATATCTCAGGAAGAGGATGAAAGAGGAAAAGAGAAAATACTAAAGCAAGTATGACAAAATAAGGCAACTAGGTAGAAATTATAGAGAATTTTTTTTTGTAATTTTTTGCAACGTTTCTACGTTTGAAATCATTTCAAAACAAAATTATGCAAAAAGCTATATTATGTACTTTCAAGCACAGGGTATACTTTTTGTAATTATAATTTTCTGTGAAAGTGGATGTATTTATTATGCTACATCAAGTTTTGGGAGTTCTTCCCCCTTTGTATTTTTCAAATGCTTTATTTACCTATCTTTTGCAACAAAAATAATGTATAATAATTTCATTGCAAAGCACACTTTGTAGGTTTTCCTCAAAAAATTTTTTTTTGTCCATAGCCAATTTTAGAAATCTAGAATAAAAGCTTTCAAATTGTAACAAGCTGAGTGCAGATGTCACATTCTGCCCTTGGTGTTTTCATCATGTTAGAAGCCTTGACACTGAACACTAGAAATGCCATTTAAGAAGCCTATAAAGATAAATATTATAAGTAGTTACTGGAGATTACCAGATGAAACTGTCATCCGTACTTTCAGGATTTAATATACCCCTTAAAATTTAGCATTATCCATAGAAATCTATTCCCAAACTGTTTTTAAGCAGCAGTTTAGAAATAACACTGTGAGAGAATACAAATTTCATGTCATATTTTAGTTTCAAAACCTGTTGTAGATGATAGACACTGTAATGAATAATCTAAACACTTCCTTGATATGGCTTAATTAGTACAAGCACACAACAGAAACAAGTAGTACTCTTTCTCTACTCTCTTAAGTCCCCAAAATCTGAGTAACACCCAGAATTAGGTTTAAAACCCCCAAAACAGACAGTAAAGAAAAATAATGGTGAATTCAATAGATAACAATATGTCATGTAGGAAAAAATAAACAACTGATTAAGTGGAAAATACATAGTGCAGTTTTGAATCTGCATCCAATTGCTTACCACTTACGGTAGGACTTCCTTTATGCATAGCTATTCAAGTTGACTTTCCAAGAAAGGTGCTATATTCAGGAAAATCTGTTCTCACTTAATAGCACTCAAACAAAGACTTGAGCAGATAACAGCACATAAGAAATCTGGATTACACAAAACCTTACTGGCACTTTTTCTTTATGAACTATCAAGAATTTAAATATACTTAAGAAGGGAAGTGCAGAGAAAAGACTCACTCCTCTGAACATAAAGTCACCCTTCCACTGTCCAAAATGACAATCATTTGTACCTGTTATTGGAATAAGTTGCACTGACAGCTTAGAAGTGGAGGAGAAAAATGCTCACAAAGAAGACGTATCAAGTCTTTTCACGTAGGTGGCACTTGGCATATTTTTAACAGCTTGGGAGTATCACATGACTATTACCATAAATCTGGTAAAACTATGCAATTGAGCAACATATATATTTTAACCTTTAAGCTAAATGGACCTATCTAATTTGCATGTTGGACGTTCAAGACAGCTTTCTGATTCTTAATCTGAGTTACTAAACCTAGAATGCTATCAGAATATAAAGCTCATTATCACTCTTACAAAAATAGGTATTTCTTGGAAAATGTATAAAAATACTTGCATAAGATACATGTGTCTAGAGAGTCAGCAAGTTACACAGAACTACAAACACAGCTGAGTGAAAACCCAAAGAAAAATCTTCTGTAGAAAAGAAACAAAAACAAAAAAAATCTGTCCCCTGACTCTTCGATTTGTACTGTTTGTAGAAGTAGCATTCCAGTTTCCCAACTCAAAGAGACAAACTATTTTAAGAGTTAGAGTTACAGTAGCTCAAAGCCACAGTGTTTTTCATGTCATCTCTAACTCTTGGAACAGATTTATGTTTCATCTCCTGAGCTAGTTTTCATAAAGTTTTTTGCTTGCTAGGTAGTTCACCAAGATTCTCACAGATTTGGACCTATTTAAGCGCAGTAACAAATCGGTGGGTCATGAGGAACTTTAAATCTACTATTACTAAATATAGAGCAGCATCTCTTAATGGAAAATAGGTAGTGTACACGAAAAGCAAAAATAAATGTTTAGTAACTTTGTTATTTCACTTAAAGAGTAATTTAGCTCTGATTGTTGAATACTAATTAGTATAGAAGAATGATTTTAAAAGTTGATTGTAACCAAGAAATTTTCTGAGTACTTTCACAAGTCAACCTGAATTAATGTGAGGGTTTTTTTTAAGAATGCAAGGGAAAAGGCTGAAGTATGCAATTTAATTTCTAAAACACTGGGTTTTTTTTTCCTCAAAGAAAAAACATGCATGCAAGTTAAGACCTCCTATGCTAAGTTTCAGCCTGAAATCATTATGGCCCTGAAAAAATTGAATTTTATAATGGAAATATTGCCAGCCTCTCAATTACAGTGAAACTGGCAGATGTTACTAAAATAAAAATGATTTCATCTTGTAATCAGGCCTGGTTTAAGAATATTAATCAGGTGTTTTGTTTTGTTTTGCTTTGTGGTTTGTTTTGTTGTTGTTGTTGTTGTTGTTGTTGTTAGCAGTAAAGTCCTTTCTTGTCATTCCTCACATCACTGCATTAACAACTGCACACAGCTGCCAGAACACGAAACTCATGTTTTTAAACAATTCTTACCAGCTTTCTTCCAGATCTCCTCTGGCACGTATCCAGACGCAGGCCTGTGAAGGAATTCCCGATGCGCGTCTATGAAAAGGATGGGAAGGGGGTGGAGAGAGGAGGAGAGTACTGTAAGCACACTTGTGTCATTGCACAGAGTGAAAGTAAGCAATGCCCATTCTCCTTTCTTCTCTACAAAAACGCAATTTTAAAAGGCTAAACATTTCAATTCTTGAAAATACACAAAAATAGCAAGACCTGTCATCAGAGCCCAAGGAAAAGAGAAGGTCATTGGTCTAAATGTCATGCATGCTCAAAGCCAAAGCAACTTGATTTTATTATACAATATAATGTTTGGGAACACTGTTCTCAGCACTCTCTCACTAAGAAGGCATCTACAGATATATTTTGTTAAGGAAAATAAATTGTGTTTGGCAGTGTTCCTTTAAAGAATCAAATTGGTAGTTAAAAAGTCAAATGTTCAGGTAATGTAATTCCCATAGAGCTCTGATTCTGCCACCTTTCAAAGAAGAGCAAGCTCTACTCTGTGGCTAACCAGTTCTCACAATTAATTCTTAAAAATCTCAGTGAGCATTAACATTTTTCATCCAAATTAGATCATATGGATTTGACATGGGAAGAAGCCAGAAAGACTCATTAGAATGGATTCACAGACATTCTGTTGAGCAAAGAGAGTTAGCCCAATGCTTTCCAGAAAAGGAAATGAAGTTCCACTTTAAATTAAATGCTGTGCTTACTATGCTTGTCAAATTTTAAGTTTGAGAAAACAACTAATAATAACTTTCATATAGGAATGCTAACTCCTAAAATGATATGTTCATGGAAAAAACATGAAACATCCTGTAGTTTTTACATATGCTCAAAAGTAAACAAAGTGTATACAGTCTTCCATAGCTAAAATATGCATTACAAGTCATCCATATTGGATTTTCAATGAAAGCCTTCTTATTTAGAAGAGTTCAGTAAGAAAAAAATCATTTCAACTGTTATAAAACATAATTATTAAACCCATGATAAATCCTGAGTAAAACTGAAATTTCTCTATGTGTACAGTAAATGTTCAGTAGCAGATATTTTTAAACAATACTTTATCTAATGGTTATGTTGAAGATCAAGACATTCAGTATTCTATATTTTATGGTGCTACACAATGTCAAAAATAAAGAAAAGCACGATCAGTTAAGCTAAGTGTGTATGTTGTTACATTTGAATATTTTAAATACATCTGAATGCTTTGAATTCTTGCAGGACACATAGACTATCAACCGGCAAGAACATAGCTTTTCTCAACTATTCTGAATTGGCAAAAACTTCCTATGGCTTGGTGAGGAATATATGGAAACTGTAACATCTTTGCAATTTTTAAATCTAAAATTATTCCAAATTTTTAAGTTTATTTTCAAAAGTTTACACTGTAATATTATGACCACTTAATAAAAGGACGGACTGGAAATTATGCATTCTCCTGTGTGCATTCATTTCTATAAAGTAAATGACAAAAATAAAAATGTTTTTACTGAAGTAACTTTCAATCTTAAAACTGGTGCATAAATTATCTAAAAGAAATGTGATACAGCTAATTAGCTTTATCAAGATTATCTTCCTTATCACTATAACTATTTCTAAAAGAAATAAAGTACAATCAAGTTCATATTTAGCCATGTGACATAGTACAACACAGAGATTTACTTATGACAACATTTAAAGACAATTTTTAAGAAGACAAGACTTTGATTTAAGCATAATTTATTGGATAAGAATAAGAACAGATCTGTGAAGTTTGAAGACAGAAAAAACTTGACTCCAAAGTAGCAATTTTTTTTCATTTATTATGTTAAGAAGAGACCTGTAGTTCATAAAAATTATTATTTTTTTCTGTCTTTTTGAGACAGAGTCTTGCTGTCTTGTCTAGGCTGGAGTGCAGCGGCACAATCTCAGCTCACTGCAACCTCCACCTCCTGGGTTAAGTGATTCTCCTGTCTCAGCCTCCGGAGTAGCTGGGATTACAGGCGCATGCCACGAAGCCCAGCTAATTTTTGCATTTTGTAAAGATGGGGATTCACCACTTGGCCAGGCTGGTCTCAAACTTCTGACATCACGTCATTCAGCCTCCCAACATTCTGGGATTACAGCCCTTCCAAAGTACTGAGATTACATGTGTGAGCCACCATGCCCAGCCTATAAACATTATTTTTTGATAAACAGCCAATCATTATGATAAAGAACAGAAAAAGTGATTTAAGGTATCCAAAGTCCATGCATGAAAGATACTAATTACCAGCCCCAGGCAACATAGGCTGAAGAAAGTTAGTTCTAGCGCTCAGTGGAATCAGCTATTGACCATGGAACAAAAGGTAGGTCAGTTTGTCCACGTCTCAGATGCCTCATCTCTAATAAAGCAAGGACAATACTACTATTGTTTGAGAGCACTGCTCTGAGTATTTAAGAAGATACCTCCTATTACATGCACACACTAAACTCTCATCAGCTGGTACTTGCTATTATCCTCATTATTATCATCATTATTATTACTTAGTAGGTGGTCTAGTAAGAACAGCGATATACCTATTTCCTTATAAATAACTAAGGTGTAAAGAGTATTTTAAAGTTTATCTTTTCTCTCAATATTAAAAATTCAAATAGAACAAATTTTGAAGAGAACAAAGCCATTGAAGAAGTCTGGATTAAGCAATATACACCAAGTAATTTGTTAAACTCCCAGAGTCTATGTCACTTGGAAATAGACAATATTTCAATAGTTCACAATTCACTGCCTTTGTCCTTGGAAGCAAAATCCTCAGATTTCTTAGACGATACTTTCAAAAATTTTACTTTAGCCTCACCCATGGAATGTGTATAACACCCAAATTGACTCAAATATGAATGTGCCGGGCTCAACTGACCTTCTACCTCCTATGGGTTGCACAGCATGTGTCTTGAGGGTATATATACCATACTGGAAAGTTGTGCAATGTTTCTTGCCTACATCTTCCTACATTTCTCACTGGCATTGCCATGTCCACATAGGACCAAACTTCAACTGACCTAGAAACCCGATAGCAATGCCAAAGCCAATCATGCAAAAGTTTTCTTAATGCTAACTACTTTCCAAAAGACATTTTTTCAAAACAGCAGAATCTAAAGGTAAATAATTATATATATATATATGTATGTATGTATTTTACAATATCCTCTCCAGTTCAAAGTTAGTGTACTTGATAAGCAACAGTTCTACCAACAGAAAGAACAGACTGATTGGTAGCATGTGTACTCTTCAGAAATCTATTTGATACCCTGATGAACACTACTTTAATAGCTACAGAAACGAAATGACTAACATATTTAATATCTCCTCTTCTGATTAAGCAGCAGAAATATCAGAATCTATATAGGAAAAATAAGTTTGAAAAACAAAACAAAGGACAATTCTCTCTAAGGACGTTATTACTTTAGAATACTGGCTATTCTAGACACATCTACGTAAAACACCTTAAGATTCTAAGGCTTAGATTCTAAAGAAGCTAATTCTTAACCATTAACTCTTAACCACCCACAAAATATCAGTTGCTATAAAAATGAATCATCATTCTAAAATGCAGTGGTAGAAACAAAGACAGAAGAAGCTACACAAGATGGTTTAAAATGTGAACATATATGCAACTACTGAAAGATGAAAAAAATATAGAAAAGTCCTTCTAAATTAAGTCTAGCTTGCTTTGGGATATAAATTGCTTGGGAGGTGAGAGGGAAAGAGGATGAAGGGAGACTCCTGAAAATAATCCACATCTATGAAGAGAGGAGACCAGGTAGAGTGACAGAAAATGGTGTAAGAAATGTGAAAGAACAGAAGGAGCAATCTATGATGTATGAAAGAGATGGAAGATGCACTACACTTACGACAGGATGGAGACCATTGGATACTAGATACTGCAAGGGCCGCCATCAATATACATGAAGGGATGAGCTGATAGCCTTTGGAGAAGCAATGTGACCTCATATGACCCAGGACAGCAATGCTCAAAGCTTGGCAGCACCTAGGTATGGCCTTCATCCTGTAGTGGGCAGAATGAGGCTATGATCATGATAATATCTATTACAAAAACCATCAAAAGAAAGAAAGAGTTAAGTGATTTTATCTTTACAAATGCCACTTGTTTTTAAAATAATACATTCAGAAATCTTCAGAAGCCCAAATCCAACCTAGAAGCCAGCAACTGCTTTAGGATTTCCATCTTTTACAACAAACATGTTTAATGCTCCAGGAAGTAACCATGTCTTCTTAATTTAAAAAGATGGACATATTTAACTAATAGTCACATCTTTTTGAACCCACTATAGTTAAGTACAGTAGGCATTTGCATTATGAAGTCAGCTGAATGACTGTGAGATTAATTTCATGATGTGATTTAAAGAAATCAATATGAGTACAAAACTACAAACATTTACATGCAAATACACAAAGAATAACTTGTTTGTGATTTTCATATTCTGAGAGTACAGAAGTTGAAATATTTCTTTGGCCACGAGAAATCTACTTTTCTATACCCTTGTATTATAAATTAAGGTCCCAAAGGTAGAACAGATTAATATATTTAAGACAGGATTCTTTTCTAATCTCTGTGCCTATTAAAGTAGCCACCTGGTTAGAAATACTTTCCAGATGAAAAAATACTTATGAATCCACTGTAACTTCACAATTTTGAATGCCAAGGAAAATTTTTACTAGTTTCATTTACTACTACTCTTTAAAGTTCTTCTTGATTTTATTTTTTAATTATTTATTTAATTGTTTTGAGACAAGGTCTCACTCTGTCACCCAGGTTGCAGGGCAGTGGCACAAACATGGCTCACTGCCACCTTGACCTCCTAGCCTCAATGAATCCTCCCATCTTGGCCTCCTGAACAACTGGGACCACAGGCATGCACCACCATGCCCAGCTAATTTTTTGATTTTTGGTAGAGATGGGGTATCACTATGTTTTCCAGGCTGGTCTCAAACTCATGGACTCAAGGGATCCTCTCACTTCAGCCTCCCAAAGTGCTGGGATTGTAGGCATGAGCCACCATGCCCAGCTGAAAGTTCTTTTTGAGGATGTACATCTAAATAATAATAATATCTAAGACACAACACGTCTACTATGTGTCAGGCACTGTCCCATATGTGTGTGTTTTAACCTATTAACTTAATACAGAAATGCCTATGAAATATGTATTACCATCACCATTTTACACATGAGGAAACTGAAGCTGAAGAGATTATGAGTTGCCAGGCTGGGCGCAGTGGCTCACACCTGTAGTCCCAGTACTTAGGGAGGTAGAGGCAGGCAGATCACGAGGTCAGGAGTTCAAGACCCGCCTGACCAACATGGTGAAGTCCTGTCTCTACCAAAAATACAAAAATTAGCTGGGCGTGGTGGCACATGCCTGTAATCCCAGCTACTCAGGAGGCTGAGGCAGGAGAATTGCTTGATCCTCATAGGCAGATGCTACAGCGAGCTGAGATTGCGCCACTGTGCTCCGGCCTAGGTGACAGAGCAAGATTCCATCCCAAAAAATAAAATATTTTTTTTTTAAAAAAAGAGAGAGATTATGACCTGCCAAAGGCCACAAAATTAATATGGAGAGGAATGAGTAATTCTAATCTAGTAATTCTACTGAGTTTGTGCTTTCAACCTTCATGCTAGATTTCCTGAGGATTTAGAGAGCAATGAGAAATCCCATTATTCAATCATATGACATCATAAAACTTGCCAGCTAGCAAAAATTTTAAAATATTAATTCCTCGACCAACCTACTTGGGACAGGGGACGGTATTAATTCAACAAACTCCTGAATTGCTAAGTTTTTTATGAATGCTAAGCTTGATTAACTTAAGACAAACAAACAAAACTTTTTGATAGTTCTTTCTCTGGCCAGTACTAAGTAACAGAGTGAAGTATTTTCTAAATTTACTACCTTGTCATCACAATATTCATACATTTTTTTAAAGCACAGGGAAAATGCATTTATATTTCAGCATTTATATCTCAGTCCCTGACATTAGCCCTAAATCTACTATTAGAAAAAATTTTTGGCCAGGCACAGTGGCTCATGCCTGTAATCCTAGCATTTTGGGAGGCTGAGGTAGGCAGATCACTTGAGCTCAGGAGTTCAAAACCAGTCTGGGCAATGTGCCAAAATCCTATCCCTACAACAAATACAAAAAAAAAAAAAAAATAGCTGAGCATGGTAGCGGGCACCAGTGGTCCCAGCTACTTAAGGGGCTGAGGTGGGAGCCCAGGAGGTCAAGGCTGTAGTGAGTTGAGATTATGCCACCACACTCCAGCCTAGGTAACAAAGTGAGACTCTTTCTAAAATAATAATATAATAATAATAATATTTAACTCTAACAATGTAGAAGACTTCTAGAAAACAAAAAGAGCATATACAGATACAAGATAAACTACAGAAAGATTCTAGAATAGTTGAAAGCTAGTTCAAATGGAGGTAATTTAAAAGAAATAAAATGCCAGGAGGCAAGAGAGTGATGTGAGGACATCCTGAGAGAGAAGGGAACCAAAGACAAAGAAAGAAAAAAGAGCTTCTACGGAGATTCTGATAAGCATTTCAGAAAACATACAAAGTGCTAACCAGCAACCGCCTATCTATACATATAAAAGCAATTCTACTTCAGTGGTCAAATCTGCCAATTCTGATCACATCATCTTGCTCTTCTATGTAGTACACAAGGTAATAAAACTTAGATGTATAAATAAGTCATACTCTGAAAAGAGAGACAGCAGTTTTAAATTTTGCTTTCTAATTTTATTAAAAGTTGGCTCTTTGGAGTTTTCCCGTGAAAGCAAATGAGTAACAACAGTAGAAATAACAAATATCTATTATTTCAAGAAAATGTATTTTATGAAAAGCCCTTCAAGATGTCAATTTCCATTTTATTTAAATAATAGAAATACCATTATGAATTCAGTCTGTATTCAGTGTTTAAAATTGTTTCAGAGGTTATTCAAAATAGAGATTTTAGTATCTTGGGAAAACTAAAATTCAATTTGTAATAGATTAATCAAGTTATTTTACTAATCCCCTACACTCACTTAATACTATGAATACATTTCAAAAGTGAGAATGGGATTGAGTTTAACAAGTACAACACATCAGTCATGAAAGTTACATTATCCTCTCTGCAGTCCCCAAATATAATTTTAAACTGCTAAGAATGTGTGTATGACTAAACATTCCCAGTGTTTCCAAGTTAGGGACATAAGTAGGGCAATATTTTGAACCAAAGATATCTTCTATAATATATTCTGAAAGTCTCATTTGAGACCAGACAGTAGTTGAAGAGGCAAAAGAATTAGACTAAAGGAAACACATGCAATAAAACTGTGGGATACGGAGACCTACATGTAAATAAAGTTATAGACATATCCATAGCTTTATCTGCACACATGCACTTCATTAAACACTTTCCAGCCACAGAAAATAGATTTATCAGCCAATAATCTCCAATCCTTTCATTACACACATCAATCCATTCAACTCCAAAGCTTGGAAGAGAGACTTAGAAAGCACTTAATGTAAATGATTGTGAGCCATAATTACAAACCACCTGTCCTGTTATTTACAGCCATAGCTCAGTCCCAGAAAATAGAACACAAGGCTGCAAGAGTCTGCTATAAGGATGCACTGTGAAAACACTATGGGATGCCAAAACTTGCACACTGCAGAGTTCTACACAGGTTTCCTCTAGTTATGATAGTGCCTTAATGACAATTTAGGATTCCATAAAGAACATAATATTTTAATGTTGTCTATAAACAAAGAAATGTAATGCTTATAGCCTTTGACTAATACAACTTATAAAGCTTAAAGCCAAAAAAAAAAAAAAAAAAAAAACACCCTCAGGTTTAACAAAAATAAAAATTCATTAACATCACTAAAAATAGTATAGTTTGTGTACTTTTAAAAAGGAGGTTTTTAAAACCAAGTTTATTCTTTTGGTGATATAACAGGGACAACGAACGTCTCTTCCTAGAGAACATGATATACACCTATATCACCAGAATCGGTGTGTTGTAGTAGTGACTATACACTAAATGGCCCTTGGTCAATGTGCTGATAACTCACTTAGCTATTAAGTCTGATCAATTCTGGAGATGTTTCTTTTACAGTGGATGGCAGATAATAGCAATCTGGTCAGTTTGGCTGACTGAATTGAGGTAGTTATCCTGTGGCCTGAAGACTAGCTATTCCCTTGCCTTCTCCCACTAGATCGAAAGGCCCTCAAAGAAAGAAACGAAGAGTCGTTTTCCTTCATTAGAATGCCTAGCACAATGCCTGGTACATAGTAAGTGTTCAATAAATAAGTACTGATTCAATGCATGTGTTCAATAGAATAAGCCAAACTACATGTTTTAACTCCCAAAGTTTTATTTACTTTAAGGCTCTCAATTTTTGCCTAGACTGGATGGTTACAAATATCCCCTTTGTCCTAAGCAAATATTTCATGATTAATCAATTTTTGTTCACAATAAGGAAATAAACACTAGATTTTTTTTTCCCACTTTGCTCTAAATAGTTTGGCTTCAACCAATATTGGCTCAAACCAAACATAATTCTGTTTTCATTGCTTGCCATAATGCGACCTGACAAATACAGTTTTGTCTTTAAAATATGTTTTAGAATAATGCTTGTTAAGTAAATGAAGTGTCTTAGACTCTTCCATTATTTAATGCTTATGATATAGGCATTCAGCATTGAGAAATTAGCAGAAATCTACAAACCTAAGTGTGTAGGAAGCTGCACTGGCTGGGACCAATTTAAAAACAACCATGTGATCAACAGCCAGATAATACACTTGAAGTTTTTAACTTTTGCTAATCAGCCATAGTACTAATGGGGCCAAACTTATGAGCTTAATCTGCACAGGCTTTGCAGCATGGACAGCACTCTAACCTGAGTTAGCAGATGGGTATGAGGCTAAACACATAAGAGAATAGGAGAGACACAAGGATCCACACAAATCCATCTCCCTAAGCTTACTCAAAAAGTATTCACACATAATGGGTGGCAATGTCAACAACAAAACCTTATTATTAATTTAGGTAACAGTTCACAGGCCAGAGAAAAATTCTTTCAGGTTGAAGATTTCTTTCAACATATTTGGGATTATATTCTACCTATAACCCCAACAATTCCCAAATATCAATAAGAAATATAGTTACATACTAACATTCCATTGCTAAGGCACAACTACATTAAGAGTCCTATTATAAAATCAGAATTAATACAATCATGATTAAGTAATCTAAGTTAAGAACAAATCACAGGAAGAATGCTACATCATTATCATTAATTATAAAACAGCTGTAGGCAAAATATATAGCTTTTAGGTCTGTCTTCCTGGAGGGGTTTTGAGAAAAAGTTGCTGTTGTTTTTTAAAAAAATACGAGATTCAACTAACCAACAAAATTGTCTTACAGGCTGTTTTCTGCATTAATAATTTGAAACATACATCGCCGTGTGCAGTGCTTGGTATGCAGTGGCAGAATTCACTGGAGACCTTGTTAGAAGTGCCTAAGCCCTGGGCCCACTCCCTGAAATGATTTTTGCTGTTTTGAGGCATTATAAAGGAGCACAAATTTTAGTTACGCACATGAAATTCTGGTTCAGTGTTGAAACTCTGCCATCAGCTCAATACATTCACCTGGAAAAGGAATTTAAGTTTGTGGCTATCTCTGTCTATGACAATCTGCTCAAATTCCTAACAGACAGACAAGACATATTGGAGGATATGTAAATTGTTTATTGTCTTAAAATTCCTTGCAGATCCTTTAATTTTAAAAAGAAGTTAAAAATAAATTCAGCATTAACAGCATAAGAAATATGTGTTCGAGATACTCATCTGAAGAAAAGTTACCTAGTGCAACTGGGTCTGGGTTGACGGGACTCTGCTGCCTGGAGTGGCTGCTGCTACTGCCGCCACCTTTTTTTAAGTCCTCAGCGTCACTGTATCGCCGGATCCAGTAATTCAATTCTTCCCGGTCTGCTTCCTGACACCGCCTTAGTACGGTGAGAGATCGCCTTGTTTTTTCTACCATGTCCATTATGCAGTTTAACAGCTATGTGGCAAAGGGGAGAATTGGGAAGAGCATATAAATCATCAAAATTAAATATTTTACTGAGTAGTGAAACAAACCATTTCGGGACAATGAAGGAAGCAATTTTATCCCTTAATATTTTCTATGGCTAGATTCGAAATTCAGAGCCAACAGATGAGAAAATTCAATGGGAATGAGAAGACGGATGTATGAACATAAGTCAGAAGGAAAATTTTACCTGAAGGCATTAAAGCCAGTAAATGCATCTCTCCAAATACTAATCCCATTACTTGATAAACTAAAGGACCATCTCAAAATAAAACAGTAACCCACTGATCTGACTTTGAGAATTCCTTTCTAAGATCTAAACATTTCTCTTAAGTGGCTTTCAAATCAATTTAGAAATCAAATCCTATATTCTACTTCGAACATTCTCACTCATTATTTTTTTTCAAGGATAACAGGAAACACAGGACCTTCAAAGCATCACCAAGCTTTTATTTTATCACATAACCCCACTCCAGTTGTTTTCCAAACATTTTTTAATCCCAAATGATTACTGATGTCTTACATGGTCAAGATGTTTCCACTCTTCTGCCCATTCTCTGTCTGTTAGTCTGTGATCAATCATTTCTTCTTGACGTGTGCCATGCAACCCTACAAAAACAGAGAAGGCTGAATCACCCTAAAGCATTCAGTACACAACCCAAACACGCACAGACTCATCGCAAGGACTATGTGGGCAAACTCAATGACATAAAAATACATTTGATTTTGAATGGAGACATGAGTCATACTTAGATTCAGAATTACCTAATGAGTTCCTCATAGCGTAAAATACTAGAACTGAAGGAATTTTAGAGGTCATCTAGTCAGATGCATTTGTTTTACATATAAGGAGACAGTTAAGTGACACCAAGTCCACAGCTAGTTATCCATGCAATACTCCCTAAGTAAAAATACATTCTAACTCTTTACTTTTGCACCAATCTGGTAAAATAAAAAATGAATAAATAAATCATATATACATATATATATATTTTTTTTCTAACTCTTAATAAATACAAGAAGCCACAAGTAGATATTAAGTGGTTTTAAAGCATTGCTGTCCTGCATTAAAACTAAAGACAGCATAAGTCATTTTACATGGGAAGGGATATGCTTTCCCAAAACAGGCATGCTAAATTTTTCCACATTTCAACAACATTGTATGAATGAATACAATCCTAACACATATACTTCCCTGATAAAATTAAACCATGAAGAGAAGGTTTGTATAATATGGAGCCACATACACTCATTCGGTTTACCAAAAAGTAAAAAATAAATAAAAGTAAATTGGAAATCCTTCATGAAAACAATGAAACATATCAGATATAATTTGACAAATATTATAAATCCAAGTGAATAAACTGAAAAACCTAATTTGAAGTCCGTAAGTTGTAATGCTCTTTAGCATTATAGTTAAGATACCAGTATGAAAAAGTAATAATAAGTATTACTTTTTATACTCACTTGGTAAGTATTTACCAAGTGAGCACCAATATTAATTAATGTAAGCAGTTAGCTAGGATGCTCATTAAAATAGGAAGTAAATGTGTCTCACTAAAAAGACAGGATGGGTCAGGTGTGGTATCTCACGCCTGTAATCCCAGCACTTTGGGAGGCCGAGTCAGGCGAATCATGAGGTCAGGAAATAGAGACCATCCGGCCAATGTGGTGAAGCCCATCTCCACTAAATTAAATACAAAAAATTAGCCAGGTGTGATGACACATGCCTACAGTACCAGCTACTCAGGAGGCTGAGGCAGGAGAATCGCTTGAACCCAGGGGTGGAGGCTGCAGTGAGCCAAGATCATGCCACTGCCCTCTAGCCTGGGTGACAGAGCAAGACTGTCTCAAAAAAAAAAAAAAAAAAAAAAAATATATATATATATATCTCGGATGAACGACTCTGATCAGAGAAACCTGGAAACTGTTGTTCCTTTTACATAATCACTTGATATTCTACAGTAAAGGAAAGCCATTGGGCTGTGGCATTATTTTGCATTCCAAATGATCAAAACTATTATTTTTGATTACCAATTCTCAAAAGTTACTCTGAACAACAAATAAAGTTTGTCATGGTTTGGGCTTCTAGATAACTGGGCTACCTCTCTGTGAAATTTATGTAAGAATTAAATGACAATAGGAGTTACAAGACACTGAATTTCACTTTTTGTGAGATTTAAGTGGTTAGAAATCCCTTCTTTTAGCTGATTTACACAAATAAAGATGAGTCACATGACTGTGTTCAGCCAACCACGTAATGCAATTTCATTTACAACGGATGGAAGTGAATAAATTTATGACAGCCCTTTCTCAGACTAAATAAAAAGTTAAACGTAAGACACCTCGTATTATTCCTGTCCAATCAGAACATATTCTGAGATACATTCTAAAAGTTAAAATTGTCAATGCCATCTATTGGTAAAAAAGTAAAAGTGCAAATATGTTGAAAAAATAATATTTAGTTGTTGCTCTGTTGTGATTATTTCAAGTTGAAATGTTTGCAAATATGTTATTTTTGTTAACTTATTTGTTGCCTGTGTTTTAGGGAAAAACCATTACTGTTAAAATTAGTCACCATAGAAAACAACCAGAAAGTGATAAGGATATAAATGTGACAGTGATTTTCATGTTAGAGGCATCCAAATATTTGCCTTTAAGGAAAAGAATTCCAGAGATCTCAAAAGCTTGAAAAATTCAGCAGACAAAATCAATTGTGACACAAGCCATAACACCTGGAGTAATATTAATGAGCAACAAGATTATCTGTGGCCAGTAGGATTTCAGCATTTATAAAACAGTACTAAGCTTCACCTCATTTTTAAAAAAATACTAAGTTCATTAGAAACATGTAAAATATGAGATTCATTTGCTGCTTTTGAACTCTGAAAGTCATTTGTTAGATGTAATCAAATCTTTAAAAATAAAAAATAAATCAAGATTTTTGGTTTATTAATTTATCTATTTAAGATACTTAAATATTCAGCAGCACCCAATTTTTATTTATAGTCATAATACCGGGGGATGTACTGGGGGAAACAGCTCATAATCATTCAATAGCTCATAATCACATTTGCATCTGTGGGAAATTTGACACTAACGTTGAGTCTTAACTGGTTATTATGTTTTAGAATATTTTAGCTAACTAGAATAAAACTCTAAGCTTCCTTATAAACTAATTACTGCTAACAAGTTACTTTACTAAAGGATCCTAGTGAGTATATGTCCCTACACATAATGGACACTTATAAATCGTAGCAGACTGAGTATATGTTTATGACAATTTTTATATTCTCAAAATGGCAGCCTGATGTAACACCATAATTTGTGGCTCATACATCAAGATTTTATTTTATATTAACACACACTAAACTCTGCCAGACTTTAGGGATGGTTTAGTAGCTGCACATATTTATAGAGATTAGCACTATTAGTTTTATAAGCTAATATAATTAAAAGGTAAGAAACACGGTCTGAAGAAAATAACATAAAACCAATGGATACCAATATAATTCATAAAGGGATATTTTACATTACTTGATGAAAACATAATCATTGCACATAAGTGTAATTACTTCCTTGCTGATTACTGTATAGTGCACTGGAATTAATATTTTACAAAATATCACCTGCTGCCTAAGAAACAGGCCATTTGCTAGCACACCTATAAAACAGGATCCCTTGAACTGGTTTCACAGTGACCTGATGACTGCACCGCTATTTAAAAATTTGCAATCATGATTTTCAGTCCGTAAGTCATAAATAAGTGGTAAGGCTTTGTGTAGACGAGGGCTGTTATCACATTTGATTTGGGGGCCAAAATATCAATCCAGATCGAGAAATAACATAACCACCTTTGAAAGCTCTTCAGAAATGATACCTGTGAGAACATTAGACAGACTGGCTATTAAGAAAGCACAAATTATATGCTTAGCCATTTGTCTGACACACTATATAAACGTAGAAATTACTGTTGTGGAGAACCAGAACTACTAATTTACTGTCTTACAACCAAAGCCTCAATTGCCCCTCCCTTCACCCTGACTCTCTCTTTCTGTTTTCTAAACATTTGGGAAGTTGGGTGCAGAAAGGCAAAAAAGGCCCTACACACAGCAGCCACTGTTTGCTAGCAACGCAGTTGGAACTCTAATGTAAACTTCTATATATCAGCTCCCTCTGCCTGTGGCTAAAAACAAAACAAAACAAAACAAAACAAAACAAAACAAAACAAAACAAAAACAGAAAAACACCATCACTGTAATCAAGTAGTGAATAACTGGCTGGCTTCATGCCCCAGAATTCTGTATTTTCAGCTCCGTTTTCTGGTTTTTGACTAGGACTTCCCCCACCTGCCCTTTCCAGGGTCCTGGCCACTAAGTCACCCACGTCAGGAAAGTTTGCCAGCAATTAGTTACAAGGTAGAGAAAGTCCTGTTGGTGGGTGATGTGGACACAGGAGATTGAAAAAGAAGAGGAGACTATTGCTCTCAGACCCATCACAAATTAAGAACTGAAGGGACCCAAGTAACAGTGTACTTACTAATAACCCTCTGATACACCATCATCTCTACCACTGAACCACTGATCCTGTGTTTAAAAAACAACTTACCTTGTTCATCTTCTCTCTCATTTTTCGTGGTAGACATTTGTTCTATAGAAGGCAATATCTTCAAAATGTTTTACTGCTTTTCTTTTTCTTTTTTGAGACAGGGTATTGCTCTGCTGCCCAGGCTTCGGTGCAGTGTGTGGGATGTAGTGGCAGGATCTCGGCTCACTGTAACCTTTACTCCCCGGGCTCATCAGATCCTCCTGCCTCAGCGCACTAGGTAACGGGCTAGAGGCATGCACCACCATGCCCGACTAATTTTTGTATTTTTAGTGGAGATTGGATTTTGCCACAGTGCCCAGGCCGGTCTCAAACTCCTGAGCTCAAACTCATCTACCTGCGTAGGCCTCCAAAAGTGCTGAAATTACAGGTGTAAGCCACTGCACCCAGACAAAATACTTTACTTCTAATAGTTTTATGCAAAGGAGGAATGAACATAGGCAAATCGAGCACATATTTGCCCAAATTCACTTCTTCAGTATTCTGATCCTTGACCCCAAGTTGTCAACATTAACTTTAATCACTGGCATTTTTAAGTTAAAAAAAAAAGTACCAAATCATTCCTCGGGAAACATCTGTTAAGCCACAGATGACATGCCATATCATACTTTGGAAATATGGAATATCATGGAGGGTGGACAAAGTCAAAATAATCATTGAAACTATCTGAAACAAAAGATACAATGCAAGAAAATAAACTGATTTTTTTAAAAATATTGTGGCAGGCAGATTGCATATGAAGTCTCCTGTTTAAAGAGAATTCAAGCTAAAAGAAATTATTTTGGATTTGTTACCAACAATTGAGCGTTTTGTATTAATCTAGATGCCCTCCTCCAAAGAAATTTAATGCACTGTCTTAAGAATACAAGTGATCTGGAGAGAGAGAGCGCACAGCTGTTGAAAAGTCTATTAATACCAATCAAGTTGTTTTCATAAAGGAGACAATATAAAGCAAGAGAAGAGAATTTTTATCCCTATCACAGATTTCAAGCTTCAAGTTCAGTTGAGAAGTAATGATGCAAGTCTTCAAGCATCCAATCCCGTAAGAAGTGAACAGATCCTTCAGTCTTACCCATAGGTCTGTTTCTGTCCCTGAGGTCCCTGTGGCTGGGGTGTCGGTAGGAGTCCCTGTAGTGGTGGGCAATGGCCATATCATCCAAACGGTAATGCTGAGGTGGAGGTGGGGTGGGGTGAGGCAGGCCATTGGGCTGGTAGGATAAGCCGTTATTTGGACTGTACCGCTGGCCTGGGCTAATAGTGCATGGTCGCTTGCTTGGATGTTCTGAGTGCAAAGGCTCTCTGTCAAAGCCATTTTCTTTGGTTCTAAGGAGGAAAAAACAAGAGTTTATTTCATCATCTATTCAGAAACCAGCACATTCCAGTCACTCATATTTGAGCTAGGAATAAAAAAGAGAATATTTTTTATTAGCCAGAAACCTTATAAACTCAGCTTCCCAGAAAACATATGGGAATTCACTGAGACCCATGCCAAGACCTCATGGATCACAAGCCTGCAGACAGGAGAAAATATTTCACTTCTCATCAAATTAGCAAATATCTTTTCAGTTGAAGTTCATGTGGTTAAGTCACAAACAAGAGGAAAATCAAGTTACCTGTAGATAACATTTTCACTCAACAAACAGTGCTTGATTTCTAACGAGTTGCCCTAAGACCAATTGTATTTGATGAAGATTCACCAAAGTAAAACATCACCACTCTCTCCATGAACACTTAAGGTACACCTATTCCACTTGATATCTGACTTTTGTGTCAGAGAAGATCTAAGAACTGTGCTGTCCAATACAATAGCTATATGTGGTTGTTTAACCTAAAATGTAAGTTACTTAAAATTAAACAAAGCTTAAAATTCAGTTCTTCAGTATCAATAGCCACATTCCATGTGCTCAACAGCTATGTGTGGCCAGTGGCTTCAGTACTGGACTGCACAGATATGTAACATTTCCATCATCACAGAAACTTCTATAGGAAAGTAAGGATCAAACTGAGCAAATGCAGTATGCAATGCAATGTCTGGAACCCTGACATTATCTTGAGTCACCAAGGGTTAGCAAATACTTTTCATTGTCCCATACAGTATACCCTTGAAATAATCAGCAGTTGTATAGAGCTAGCTTGGACTAGAAGGAAGATCTAGGTCAACCTCCTTAAAGTTGAGGAAACACATACCCAGAGAGCTGGTGTATCCTGTCTGGGGTTATCAGGTCATACGGCAGGACAGGAACACCCTGAGGACACATCATCATGTGATAAACTCTGAACTTGGCTTTCAGAAGGAATGTATTCTATAAATAAGACTTGATAACTATCACAATTCCTTGACTCTCAAACAAAAGTGGGACTAAAGAAATAATTTCTGGCTGTATATATTTCTATGGCTTAGAGACTAGCCCCTAATATACTCAATGAGATAGAAACAAACCATATTCAACTTTGACTGTAATCACAGCTCCCAAGCTTACTTTTTACTTACAAGACCAACACTCTATTTTTAGACTGGCGATAACATCTATTTTCCCAGGGACATTTCCTCATAAGAATTCTATCAGTTCACAGTGGCTGCAGACTTCTACATGCCTTTTTTATTTTCGGTAGTAAAACAACAGCATGGAGACACTTTTTCTACTTTCCCAGCATCTAGTGACAGTCTTTGATAATACCAGAGGAATCCAGGTGGAAACTGAATCAACAACAGAGATTATCAGTGGCAACAGGATTCTACAATGAACTGTCCTTTATGCTCATTTAGGGTGGAGCCCGGTGGCAATTCATACATACCAGGTTGAGAAGAATAAAGGACTAAGAGACAGAAGGTATACGCATAGGAAGAACTGAGGGTAAATCTTCAGAGTTTAATGTTAAAGAACATGCCCACTACATACTAAGAAAGATGCACTGTTCTGGAGACGGCAGGGATCCTTAGGACTCAGCCAAGTGACCTCTAGTTACTCAACTTTCTGGCTTCAGCATTCTGCTCCTGTAAAATGGGACTAATAGGAAACAACACTTGTAAAAACAAATTAAGGGGCAACCTAATTTATACTTTACCCTATCTCAGGCTTTCCCCCCGCCCCCAGCTCCTCAATAACAGAAGCTGTAAACTATTAGAGAAAGAAAATAAATGTCTTTTAAAAACTCTACATGAGGCAGGGCATGGTGGCTCACAACCTTGCTTTGGAAGGCTGAAGCAGGTGGATCACCTGAGGTCAGGAGTTTGAGATTAGCTTGGCCAACATGGTGAAATCTTACCTCTACTAAAAAGAAGAAAAAAAAATACCTGGGTATAGTGGTGCATGCCTGCAGTCCCAGCTACTCAAAAGGCTGAGGTAGGAGAATTGCTTAAACCTGAGAGGCAGAGATTGCAGTGAGCCGAGATCATGCCACTGTACAACAGCCTGAGCGCTAAGAGCAAAACTCTTCCCCGCCAGCCAAAAAAAGAACTGAGGGTAAATCTGTAGAACTTAATGTTAAAGAACATGCCCACTACATACTAAGAAGGATGTACCATTCCAGAGACAAAAAACTGGCCAATATTCGAAATGATGGCACAGCATGGCCCCCAAGGGAGTGGCAGCCAGGAGTCCTAATGCTGCTCCCATCAAAGTATGTGTCTACACTAAAACATACTGACTCCTTACATATTGATCATTGATAACAGACTAAAATATCCATATAGCTCAGACATTACCTAATTGCATTGCTTTAAAATAATTTTTTAAAGTAAAGTGAGACATTCTAGCTACTGATTTATCTTCTAAGAGAATACCTATGTGATTCTAATCTGTATTTGCATATCCTACAAATTTCTTAATAATACACTTTAATATTCAATGCATATTATCAGCATAAATCAGCTAGAAAATACTGAAGACTATTGGTGGCTCTGAACACAATGCTAACACAGCACCTACCTTACCGGCAGTGTGGTGGGGTGGAAAGAGCACTGGACTGGGAATCAAGAGACCTGAGATCTAGTCCTGGCTCTTCCATGACTAGCTGTGTGACCTTGGTCAAGTCACTTAACCTCTCTGGACCTCAGCTTATTTATCTGTAAAATGAAAGGGTTGGACTAGATCAGTGGTTTTCAAACTGGGCCACCAGAGGTACTTAAGGGA
This sequence comes from Saimiri boliviensis, assembly GCF_048565385.1. Taxonomy (NCBI): domain Eukaryota; kingdom Metazoa; phylum Chordata; class Mammalia; order Primates; family Cebidae; genus Saimiri; species Saimiri boliviensis. The sequence goes on along the minus strand of NC_133463.1, from coordinate 34,798,952 downwards.
TTCTGTAGGCAATGAAGAACTTTTTCTCCAAACAATAAAGATTTTCAAGATTTAAAGTGACAGAGGAACCAAATTATTATTATGTTTCAATAATCAGGGTTCCATCTAAGATTTCATTTTTAAAGGAAAAAGTCTGCGGCTAAAATCAAGTCTGAAAACCACTGGACTAGATGATTTCTGCAGTCCCTTCTAGTTTGCAAACTGCAATTTAAGTATTCTCTATTTACAGCTAAATGCCATAGTTATGCAGATCAAAACACACAGCGCTGATAGTTCTCTGGCCAAACCATAAGAACCTAAGGCAACCACCTTGGTCAAGTTCTATGTTCCTTGCTTTGAACAATTTATTATTTATACCTTGTTTTTGTCCAAACACTAGAAAATATCCTCTTATCTTAGTGCAGCTCCTATAGCATTTCTAAATAATGACACATCCTTCTTTGATCCATTTGGGTCAAACCACCCCAACTTCTGGTTTTCTTTCTTCTTAATCAACAAAAGCAATGGTAACATTGGGATAATTTTTACAATGTTTAATTGGTTAGATATGCTATTTATCTTCATCCTTAGATGAACCCTTTGTTCAGCGCTATTACTTCAAACACCCAATTAAATAGGAGGAAAAACACATTTTTTTCCCCTAAAGTAAGGGGAGTGATGTCCTAAAAGACAGGCTAGGACTTTAGTCTGTTCTCTCACTACAGTTAGGTCTACTGTCCTATCCTGGGACCTATCACCCTGCTGGCCCTACTGAAATAATAAAGCTCATCACCTCACAGGGGCAGTTTACATTTTAACAGTAAAACATTGAAACTTACAGGGGTGTGGTGGCTCATGCCTATAGTCCTGGCACTTTGGAAGGCTCAGGGGGAAGAACTGTTTGAGCCCAGGAGTTTGAGACCAGCCTGAGCAACACAGTGAGACCTTGTCTCTATAAAAAATCAAAAAGTTGGCTGGGCATGGTGACATATACCTGTGGTCCTAGCTACTCAGGAGGTTGGGGCAGAAGGATCACTTGAGCCCAAGAGATCAAGGCTGCAGTGAGCCGGGATCACACCACTGCACTCCAGCCTGAACAATGGAGTGAGACGCTGTCTCAAAAAAAAGGTTGGGGGGCGGGGAGGAAGAAAACACAAAAATTTTCACTATCCACAAGAATAAAGCTTCTATGAAGGGTCTTTCTGGTGCTTCCTGAAATTACTAATGTCTGCTTATAAGGCCAATTGTATTCAAAGGATATATGTTCAGAAGGGTAACTCAAACAATGTAATTGCCATTTGTCTGTCTGCTTCTTAGAAATGCCTACAACCTTCTATATTTCATTTGGCTGGATGAACTCCATATTTGCATTCTTTGTTGCCCTTTTCAATGTATTAGGCAAAATTAGTAAACACTTTTCATTGTCCCATACCATTATACTCTTGAAGTAACTCAAATTCTAGTAGAAATCTGAAGTGAGAAGTCTGTTATGTCTCAAGGATTTCTGAAAGGTTTGTTTTTTAAGTTGAGAAGTCTACCTGAGGATGTTCTATCTCCTTACCAGAACACACTTTCCTCAACACAATGTAACCACTTCAACACTTAGCTCACACTCACTTCTCTCTCCAGGTTTAATGTTCTAAGGGCAAGGGGCCCTCAGGACGCAGCCGTGTGACTTCCAGTTACTCAACTTTCTGGCTTCAGTATTCTGCTCCGTAAAATGGGACTAATAAGAAAGTATATTTGTAAAAACAAATTAAGAGGCAACCAAATTTTTACCTTATCCTACCTCAGGTTCTTTTTTGTTTTCCAGCTCCTCAAAAACAGAAGCTTTAAACTATTAGACAAAGAAAATAAATGACCTTTAAAAATTCTACATGAGGGTGTGGTGCTCATGCCTGTAATCCCAACACTTTGGGAGGCTGAGGCAGGCAGATCACTTGAGGTCAGGAGCTTGAGATCAGCCTGGCCAACGTAGTGAAATCCCGTCTGTAGTTTAAAAAAAAAAAAAAAGCCTGGCATGGTGGAGCTTAAGTGCCTGTAGTCCCAGCTACTTGGGAGGCTAAAGCCGGAGAATTTCTTCAATCCGGGACGCAGAAGTTGCAGTGAGCCAAGATGATGCCACCGCACTCCAGCCTAGGTGACAGAGCAAGACTTCATCTCAAGAAAAAAATAAAAGTAAATAAAAACAAAAACTCTACATGAAATATTTTTAAAATGATGATTAACTAGTGTGTGCTGGTAATCCCTTAGTAACATTTATATAAAACTGTGTAACATTCAAGGAACAGGGTAAGTATGAAAAAAGTCCATTATAAAATCATGACAATAAGTAGAACAAGAGGACAAACCACCTACATGGCAGAAGCGGGTTTAAGTTTTTTTCTCTAGATTAAAAAAATTTTTTAATGTGAGGAAATACCACTATAAATATTGTTTTGGAGGGAGGCAAATTGGTAGAGCACAATAAACCTAGAGAAGAAGAAACTTAAACTCTAATCTTCATCCTGTTACTTATTTATTTCAATTACATGTCTTACATACTCACTTATCTGAGTTTCAACAGATATTTCACAAGTCCAAAGTGGCCTCATTTCTCTTTTGCTTTCTGTACCATCTTCTACCTAGTCACACAAGTAGAAACTTGAAGTCACTCTTCAATCTTCTTTTCCAAATCCAAGCCCTGCTGCTGATCTCAAGCATCTCTACTCGGGTCCTTCCTTCCTGTCCCAGGATACCTTTGCCTTGGCCATGTCACACCACGATCCCTCTTTGCCAGCTTTCCCCAGAGCCACAGACTCCCAGGTTTGTTTGCTGTTTGTCTCAACAGCCCAGCCAAGTCCCATCCCTAGACTGTAGCTCCTTGAAAAATGAGCAGGAATGAGACACTGGGTCTAAAATTCCTTTGAGACTAGATGTTGAGGACTTACTTTATTTTACTCTTATATTTTAGAAGTCTGTATCTAAATCTTAGGAAGATAGTTCTACTAAACACAGACCAAAGACACTAATAGCATCAAACACACCTTCCTCTCCTTTTCTAACAAGTGTACTTTGTTAAGATTGCCATAGAAGGACTGGACATTGAATCAAGGAAAGGAAAATCACTCTCATCATCATATTTTCAACACATAATTCAGCAAAAGATCTCTTCAGAAGCTGTTAGTAAAGAGGTGACTTTAGATAAGAATTTCACATAATACACTTTTATTGGTAATGAATAAGGTACTGAAACAAATATATTACAGACTCCCAAGCCTCCTTAAAAAGAAAATCAAACCTAATTCTTCATGACAACCTGCAGTGGTTTCTCTGTTTTGCTATCACTCTGTAGGGAGTGGGACATTTAGATGATGAAGAACAGAGAGCTGAATGCCACAGGACTATCACTATAGGGCCATATGGAGAGAAGCACCTTTAACCTCTCCATCGCCAAACAACCACCTAGGAGTGAGAACTTTCTGAGCAGTGTGCTAATACCTTCAGAAGTAAGTAAGAGGCATGTGGATACTTGCCACTCCAGACACACAAACATGATGCTCAGACCTTCAAGGATTGCAATACGCAAGTTGGAGGAGCCATCTGAGCCTTCCCTCCAGCAGCGAGAAGGTGGAATGCTTCTGTCACGTGTCTGAAGCTGACCATCTGCTCAACAGTTAGGCTGTCTGTTACTGGCTCTTCCCCTTGCCTTTTTTAATCTCTGCCACTGCTGAAGTATTCAATTTCTGCTGCTCCTGCTGTTTGGAACTCTGCTTTCTTATTTGAATCTGTCATCTGTACATTTCTATTGGAGCCCTCCAGTTTTTCCTGGGCAGTGAACCAATCACGGCATTTGGTTCCTGGGCTGTCCGTGGTTGTTTTTATTGTATTTCAGAAATGCATTTTTTTAACCAAATAAATAAATAAAGATGCTTGGGGAGAGACCATTTAATACACTACTAAAAAGAACTGCATTAAGTTTAATTTGAATTATTTGTTTGATAGTGGTTTTTGTTTTGTTTGCAGTGTTTTGCTTTGTTTTAGGTCCCTAGAATGTGTATTGCTCTATCCTGCACTTCAGTGGCAGTACCAAGATGAGAGAAACATGGTCCCTCGACCTTCCACAAGATTATGATTTAGGACAGACTTTAATTCTTTACCATTAAAATAATTTAATTGGAGCTACAAGACTTCTATACTTTCATACAGGACATGTATACAGAAGGTGTCATTAAAGGCAGAACAAAAGTAGTATGGGAGATCAGAGTGAGAGATTACTCCAGAATGTGTACTCAAAAGGACTGAGGTTTTGGAGTCACATGGAGTTGGCATTCAATAAGTTAATCAAAGCACTTTGTTTTCAAGCAGGGGTGTTCAGAGGCTGATGGTACAGAATCATGGCTACGAGAGCAGAGGCGTTTGAGTCTGAAAACCTGGAGTTAGAATCCCATCAGGGCCTCTGACAAGCCATGTGACTTCACGCACATTACTTGGCCTTCTTGAATTTATGTCATAGGATTGTGAAGAAAGAAGTGCTATATGTTCATCTCAATTATTTAGCACAGGGCCTGGCATACCCAAAGCACTCAGTAAATAGCAACCATTATCAGTATACATAGTGGAAAAGCTCTCACTCAAATAGTAGATATTGAGTTAGGCTGTGAGGTACTAATAGAAATTATGACATATAAGAACCTGGGAGGCAGAGGTTGCAGTGAGCCAAGATCACGCTAGGTGACAGAGCTATATTCTATCTCAAATAAAAAAATTAAAAAAGAGAGCAGAAAGTATCAGCTGGAATACAGAATAAGACATGAGGAGCATGCAGTAAAGTTAGACCCTAATGGAACAGCAAGAAATCAGGCACCAAGTTAAAGTTGAAGCTTGAATATAGAGAGAACAAAATGCCCTCTATAACTCTGTTATATTTAATATATAAATGTAATTTTGTGGTCAGGAACAGTGGCTCATGCCTGTAATCCCAGTACTTCAGGAGACTGAAGCAGGTTGATCATCTGAGGTCAAGGAGTTCAAGGCCAGCCTGGCCAACATGGCAAAACCCCGTCTCTACTAAAAATACACAAAATTAGGCTGGACACAGTGACTCACCCTTGTAATCCAAGCACTTTGGGTGGCCAAGGTGGGCAGGTCACGAGGTCAGGAGTTTGAGACCAGTCTGGCCAAAATAGTGAAACCCCATCTCTACTAAAGATACAAAAATTAGTCAGGCATGGTGGCACACACCTGTAATCCCAGCTACTCGGGAGGCTGAGGCAGAAGAATTGCTTGAACCTGTGAGGCAGAGGTTGCAGTGAGCCAAGATCGCGCCACTGCACTCCAGCCTAGGTGACAGAGCTATATTCTATCTCAAATTTAAAAAATTAAAAAAAAAAAAATAGCCAGGTGTGGTGGCAGCTCCTGATATCCTAGCTACTCAGGAGGCTGAGACAGGAGAATCTCTTGAAATTGGAAGACAGAGGTTGAAGTGAGCCAAGATCACTCACTCCAGCCTGAGCAACAAGAGCAAAACTCTGTCTTGAAATAAATAAAATAAATAAACACAATTTTGTTTTATTTCACTGGAAGGCCTCCCAATTGATGTGACTAATATTTTGAAAAATCACTCTTTGCAACTATGGAATACATAATAGAGGCAACATAAACTAGAATGTATAAAAATGTGATATAAAATCCCTGCATTTTTAATAGAATACTGAATGCAGTAGGTTATAAAATTTTAATTCTTATTTGCACAATTAACCCTACAATTCCTTGTAAAGTGTATTTGCCTTTTCTTTTAGAATGACAAAAATAGTGAATTATCCTTCATTTTACAGAAACAAAAAAGTGGACCTATTTGGTTTAGTTGGTGTGTACTGTCATGACCAATCTTACAAATACAACCAACATGATTTCAAAATTACTGCCTTCTGACCCTCCAACCTTCACCATTTGCTAACCGACCCATTAAGCCAGGAACACAGGCTGGCTGTGGCTCTTCTATAGTTAAAAAGATATATAAAACTTCAGAATGCTATACTATGGCACCTACCCACTTGAGCAACTATAGAAAATAAATGAGGGAAAGTAAGGTGAAAAAACTCAACTCAATTCTTAGTTGAGTTTCCTTATTTAAATTCTGCACATTAAAACATATTTTGTGCAACTGGAAGATTTAAAGTATGCAAATATGCTTGTTTCTTCGCTAAGAAGCTCTGCAACTTTAGCCACATTCTTTGGGTGTTAGCTCGTGCACAAATAAAGGGACAGGGGCCAGCTGGGTGTGGTGGCATGCACCTGTAGTCCTAGCTACTCGGGAGCCTGAAACAGCAGGCTCACCTGAGACCAGGAGTTTGAGACCAGCCTGTGCAACATAGTGAGACCCTGTCTTAAAAAAACAAAAAAGCATACAGATAACATCCCATAAGGAAATACATAAATTTAAAGCATGTGTAATAATTTTTTTCTTTTGGTATGAAATGTAAAAAGGCAGGATGTGGTGGTTCATGCCTGTAATCCCAACACGTTGGGAGGCTGAGGTAGGAGGATCACATGAGTCCAGGAGTTCAAGAGCAGCTTGGGCAACATGGCAAGACCCTGCTTCAAAAAAAAAAAAAAAAAAGAAAAAAAAAAAGGGGGGTTGGAGGGCTGGTGTCTGGTATATCCATGAGCTCCCTCCTAGCTGACAAAATACATAATTCTATAAGCAAGTCTTTTTAGAGAATAATGTTTAATTCTTAGGGAAGGAGGAAATACATATTAATCCAACTACATGGCCATTGTATTGAAAGTTTAAAAATGTTAAACTGAGAGTAATGTAAAGTATAATGACATTAAAATAATGATATATAGAAAGGGGATTAATAATTAACCATCAATCACTTGAAACAGTAGGGGGAACAAAATGAGAAGCAAAACAACCACGTTACCCATACAAAACCAAAGATTATTTGATTTGATTTATTAAGCAAGAAAAACCCTGAATCAGAAAAGTAGCATCACAGGTGAGAACACAATACTAAAGGGAAATTAGATCAAAAAGCTGTGATACCAAATCTCTAAGAGAAGAAAGACAGCAATGATAATCACGTAACACAATGATTTTCTTTAAATCGTAATAATCTTAATCCATTCTGCAGTCTCAAAGAAAGGAAACATTATCTAACAGTTCTTTTCTTTCCTCCTACACAAATGTGCTATGTCTTTATGAGCCACCATGGTTCTCTAAGCAGAGCCTTAGCTTCTACTCTCTATCTGTGAGAGTGTTCATTTCATTTACATGGCTCCAAAAGAAAGATCGCATTCCCTTCTTCAGCATCTCCCACCACCGAATGGTAAAAGAATAAATGTCTACTATAAATAAGTGACTTTTACATATTAACCAAGGATAGAAATCAGAACTTTCAACTTACTTTCCCTAATATTTTAGAAAAAACAATTTTATAATAAAAATTGTCTTGTTCTACTTTGGGTTCTACAATATTCTCTCACAGACCTACAAATTCAGTATACTTGTTCAGAGACGCTCCCTAGAGCTATTTTTAAAAGAAAGTAGAAAACATTTCACTGTTCCATACAGGAAAAAAGAAAAAGAAGGAAAGATTTCATAGACTTCCTTAGAGTACTCATTTCTCTGTAAATAACAATAACGTTTTAAAAAAGAAAAAAAAAACATTACCAGTGACAATCATATTTAAGGATGAGAAGAAAGTTAAATTTGCCAAAACCCATTCCTGAAACACGTGATGGCTGTTTAGTACATTAACTCAGCAATCGTCACAGAATTTAAGCCCCCAAAGTTGTAAACAAAATATAGAGTGCTCTTTTGTTCATGACATGTCATGAACAAATTACCAAAATGTGTTTTCTCCTCAGGTGTCAGTTTTTCCCTCTTTTAGTGACTGATGGCTCCCAGTGTTATTACAGAAACAGATTGATCTTTTTAATGAGCCAGTTTAATAGACTCCAAAATCTCACCGTGGCTGCTCATCCATGTCAGACCATATGCACCAACAAAACATTCAGTAAAACAAAAAAAGCTCTGCTGTCAGACAGCTCCATACTCTATAAAATTTCATATAGTAGATCTGGATATACAGATAAATAACCAGAGAAGGGGAAAATGCATATGCAAACAAGATGCAGAAAATATATGCGGAAAGAAAAAATACTGTAGAGGCCCATATTTTCTTGGCTCTGATCAAATTCCCACAAGATACAAATGTATTTACACAACATATTCTCATTACCCTTCCTCCTAACTCTGAGGAAACCAACCCATTTGCCATCTTTGCAATATAATGTATACTTCAGGGCTCCATTTGATAAAAATGTTCCATCCAAAGATTAACCATGTGAACTACGACTCTGGCAACCATCCATGAAAAACCAAAGGGAAAATCAGACCGAAGACTCTTCTTAGGAGAGTTCTACCTGACTGAATGCATACACCAATTCATGCACAGCCATGGAGCATCAAAACAACAATGCTGAGCATCTGTGGAATTTAAGATGAAGTTTTCATATCAACGTTAACATACTTCCCAGCACTTACCTTAGGACTGTCCAAGGAGAGTCTAAAGTCACAGTACATTCAAATATAAAATACTGGAAAAGAGCTAGTGGGAAAATAGCTGGAAATATACAGAAATGAAACAGATTTTCATATTCCCTGTTATGGTTACTTAGCAATTAGGAATGCCAGAATACGTTGTGCCCATTTTCAATTTTGCCTACAGGATCATCTCTACATTTATCTTAGCTATCAAAATATTTCCCTGTTACACTACCCCCTGCCCCAATAATCCTAAATAAATTTCCTTCTTCTCAATTTTCCATGCAGTCTCTCTTTCATTCTTTTATCATGTAATCCTGGACACATGGAGCTAAAACACCTCAGTATCTGTATGTCATACTTATTTCCTGCAGGGTAAATGGGTTCAGGTCAAACAGGAATGCACATATAAACCATGTGTCTTTGAGCCACCTCTTGGTTTTCAGCACCATGTGAACAGGCCACTCAGGCAACAGGATTAAGCAGTTTCCCCTTAAAAGCTAAAGTACTAAGTGCTCTATTTCACTCTTAAATATGACCAAGAAAATATGACTTGCAAAAATAAGAAACTAGCTCTGTTTATAGATCATATATGAAGGTAAGCATACAACACGTCAAAAGGAGACTAATATTTAACTATTTGCTTTAGGAATTTTAAACTATTAAGAGGTTCTCTGTCAAGAGGAGCAAAATTCCAGAGATTGTAGCATAAAAACTGCTTAACAGAGGATTATGTAATAACAGTATGTAAACTGGCTGGCTTTTAAATACATTCTGATTTGTAAAGCAGCTAATACATTTAAGGATAGCTAAGTCGGTCACAAATAGATGTCTCTGAGAAGCTTGAAAGATCTTAAGCTCTTATGAACGCGGAACATAACTGTGCCAGTGTTAACCTCACGAAGGCTGTTACACCCATGCCTGATGAAATGCAGAAAATGAGGATAGATAAGCAGAGAAAGAAAGCAAAATACATGATAAATAAGTTTTTAAATATAGTTTCACTGTAAAATTCTCTATATTTCACAAATACTCTGCAAAATGATGCTAATAAGACTTTGCATCCCTATACTATAAGATAATTATATATGAGGATGAGGTATTCACAAAAATTATTTTAATACAGTACATGGGAAATTTAATGTGCATGCTTTATTCAACAAGTACTCTGTAGAGTTTAATGGAGAAGTGGTTTTATTTTACATTTCTTAGAATTCTCAGTTATGAGAGCGTAGTATCTGATAGAACATTATCTAACAAGTAAACTTTTCAGCAAAAATATCATCTATCGTTTCTACTGTATATCCTCACTCAGTTCACCTAGTGTCCCAGAAGTTTTCTTTTAGTTCATATACAAACCAAAAGAAATAGCTACTGTACCATGTTAAGAAATACATACAAACAAACTTCAAAACCAGCACATTTTAAGGGAACCAGGACAAGCAAATTTCAGAATATTGAAAGGTAAAATATGTGGTTGGGTTGAATTACATAATAAATGAGAATTTTAATACTGACGTGTGTCTAAGAGCCATCAGTGGTACTTGACAAATGTGAAAAATATTTATCTTCATCATTTAGCTTTAATATTACAAACAGAAAAGATCAACCTACACAAAAGCCAAAGTGTCACAGGCCAGAGATTCAAAACTCTGTAAAATTCCAGGCCAGAGCCAGATTCCCAAGATGGCCACAATGGCTTATTGCTATTGTTCAAGACACATAGGCCAGCAGTTTAATTATGACATGAATCATGTTTCCTCATGCCACAGGTATGAGAAAAAGGCCATAGTTTGTCTAGGCTCCTCCTCCCTCTTACCTGTCTGGAGTTCGCCTCTTCCCGTTTTCGTTCACATCGAGAAGCAGCTCTGAGGAGTCAACAGGTGAGGTGGTGCTGGCATCCAGAAGCAGCTGTTCATGCTGGGCGAGGTACTGGGCAGGGTTCTGTTTGGCCAGTCTTGCGCAGTGGAGGAGCTCACGCTGCAGCAGGGGCAAGTTGGCCTGCAAGGGCAAGACAGGAATGAGAGGAAGGACTGAAAGGCTTCTTCTGCCCTGTTGACTTATTCTGCTTTCTGAACACTGGAGCAGAGTATGCAACATAGCTAAATCAAAGGTCAAATGCATGCCATGGACTGCAACTAAAGCACAGATCTCAGCACTGGGCTACCATGTGCCCAGATTGCCCTAAGCATGAGGTGACTGACCCTTGTAGATCACTGTACCTCTCTTTTATTTCTTCACTGATAACATTGCGAGTGGCGCATTATTTTTAAGATCTCTTTATATGGGATGTATATTCTACGGGAAGGGAGAACCTAGTTCTATCCATAAGAGCTTTTGTTCTCCACAGGGATGACTGAGGGTATATAAAATATAAACACAGTCAAATTAATCTCAGAATAGGTTCCTTGATACATTCAATTTTGTATCTAGTGATTCACAAAGGTCAAGCAGGCTAATCCTAGAATATATCTTTAGTCAACTACTAACTTCAAATAAAAATACAATTACAATTACAGACATGAATATAGAGATTATTTTTCATAGTCATCAAGTTCATAAAACATTTAGGTACTGGCCTGGGTATGGTCATATATCCCAGTTGGAATTAATGCATAAAGCAGTTTATAATAGTAGTCTACAAAAGTGATCTGCCTTCTTTGTATCAGCCTTATTCTAAGGAATGAATACACATACATACGTACACACACACACACACACACACACACACACACACACACACTTCTTCTAATGTTAGAAAAAATCTGGTATACTGGTCACTCTTCCTCCTTAGCTAGCCCAGAACCTTGAATAAAGAACAGGCTGGTTGATAGGCTGATGGGTAATTCTGGCAATCTCAAACGTAATAAAAGAGAAGAGGCAATGTCACATGTAGCAAAGCATTAAAATGAAAACCTAAGAAGGCATTTTACTCTGAAC
>NC_133463.1:34652500-34782500 GCF_048565385.1 Saimiri boliviensis | reverse complement strand
AAACACATGGACAGAAAGCAGTATTTTCAATACAAAACCTACTCACTTTGTAGAAATGATCACACAGTTTATTGCATCACTCACTTCTAAAACTTACATCTGAAAATGAAACATTATATACAGTACTTTGAAGATAATGTGGATGATCACTAACATGGTTTAGTTATCAGAGAAGTCTCTGCAATTATGAAGAATCTTCTAATACTACCTTTATGGAAAACAAACACACTTGGATGTATTTAAAAGCATAACAGATCACTTAAAGGACCAAAGGCAAGTATCAGAATTCTTAGTCAAGATTTATCCCACATATCATGTCCACACTACTACTGGTGGAAATATTCTCCGCCTCCTCCTAAATTTCCATCTTGCATTCTTTCTTTGTCTGCCAAAGCATCTTTGCTCAGGGTGAACATCCAAGTTGGGTAATGTGCTATGCCAATGAAGCCAAAGAAAAGGTTTGATCCTTCTTTGAATCACTGAGTTTTGTAGAAAGCGGGAAAAAAAGTCCCAATTATCAAAGACATTACATTTATCCTAGAGGCAGCTGCTTGACCCAAACAAGACTAAGCAACATTAACTCAGATTCACTCTTAACCTACCTTATATAAATAAACAAGCCCCAAATACTCAGGATTTGTATCCTACAATGGGTAATGTGTGTTGGCAAAAGCATCTACTTAATGGACAACCAACCAATTATAAAGGCATTGATTAAATTAACCCCCATTTCATTCATTTCTTTACTTCCTAAGACAGGATCACAACTCAGTCTCAACTTTGTCAGTCCCTTCAATTACTCTGATGACTGACAAAATTTGGGAAACAGGAGCACCAAGTTCTAAGTTATTCATACTCCCACACTCAAAACATCTTCACATAAAACTATGAATAAACATCAACTTCCTATCTGTAACAATAAATGTCAAGGAGCCAATTTTTTTTAATCTATCATTTTGTTTCTATGACTCATTTTTAAAAAAGACAATACTTCCGGTCCAGTGCAGTAGCTCATGCCTGTAATCCCAGCAACTTTGGGAGGCCAAGGAGGGAATGTCACTTGAGCCTAGGAATTTGAGACCAGCTGCAGCAACAAAGTGAGATGCTGTCACAAAAAAAATCAGCCAGGTGTGGGGTGTGTGTATATAGTCCCAGTTACATGGGAGGCTGAGAAGGGAGGATTGATTAAGCCTGGAAGGTTCAGGGCAGCAGTGAGCCTTGATGTCGTTAATACATTCAAGTATGGGTGACAGAGTAAGACCCTGCCTCAAAAAAAAAAAAAAAAAAAAAAAAAAAAATCACTAAAAACTTTTTGAAAGAAAAAACAAAAAAGTAAAAAAAGTGCTTCCTAATATTTTCTTAACTCCACCTAAAATCAGCATAATGTGATTATAATTTAGAGCCTAATTTCAAATCACAGGCCTGTCACTACTAGTTGGGTGGCCTTGTATATTTTACTTAACCTCTGTAAACTTCAGTTTACCCATGTGTCAAATGTGTAAAAAAGTCACTCCTACACACACACAAAATACTCCTCAAATGGTAGTTTTAAGAATTATGTAAAATGGCTTGTAAGCTAAATGTTTAAAACAGAAGTCTGCTACTCAATGGATATTCATGGCCTACTACATGCAAGACATCATTAATTAATGTCTCCCCCTATTTTCCTCTGTATGCTTTTAGGTTTTAAAAAATATATTTTTTAAAAGTATATCACATGAAAGTATGCCACTTGGGAAAAATATACTTAAAGCTACCAAGTTTTTCTGCATTTTAAATGATAGAACCACTATGAAGAACATGTCAAATTTATAAGGCAATTTTCAAAAAAAAGATTTTCACTAAGAACAACACATTCACCATTTACTAGATACAACTATTACTTTGGATTTACTTTGTGGTTCCTTGGCCTAGCTTATTTACATGTTAAAAAGCTTATTATGAAAATTCAAGACTGAATAAAAGGAAAAGAAAAGTGACTGACAAAAGTATCTGAAGTATGCCAACAAAACTTTTGTGAAAATAACCTTCTTGTCTTGGAAGTTTACAAGGTGGAGCTGACAGATTGTGAGAAACATGGAAGTCTTGTGTTCTCGGAGCAGGGAGAAGAGGCAGTTAATGGTTACAAATTAAATTGCAAAATCTCTGTCAAATATGGGATATAGTGATTTGAAATACGTCTTCTGCACTAGTTTCTCACCCAGGCTTCTAATTCAGAAAATTCTTTTGCAAAACACAACTGGTATGGCTTTGCCCCGATAGGTCCATATAATGAAAATAAATGATCTGTTTCAAGAAAATGGATACTGGTGTCTATCATTCAAATTTTAGTTCACCATAACCCTGAACAATGAAAGAACTGAATATATGACTCACAGCTTCTTCACGACTCAGTTTGCTATGGGAAACTAGCATTCCTAAATGCTCGAAAATCCTCCACTTCTGTAGAAAATCACAACACATGGAAAAGTGACTTCGAATGCAAAAAAAGATGTTCTATTTTCCAGTGTGACAATGTGCAGAATATAGTGTAATGTGCAAAAACCAACAGTTCTCTTCTCAAACTAGCGGTTTTGGTCATTCTACCTGTAACAAAGATTTGTGTATTTATCTGTGTGTGTGTGTGTGTGTGTGTGTGTGTGTGTGTGTGTCTGTGTGTGTGTTTTTAAACAACAAAGAATTAGTGGTTATCAGGCACTGGGGACAAAAGGGATGAGGAGTTACTGTTTTATGAGTATAGAAAGTTTCAGTTTGAGGTGAGGAAAAAGTTCTGGAGATGGACATTAGTGGTGGTTATACAACAGTGTGAATATACATAATGCCACCAAACTGTACACCTAAAAATGGTTAAAATGGTAAACTGTATATTCTACTACAATAAAAAACTTCAATGTTATGAGTCTTAAAAATGACACTAGATTAAAGAAGAATGTGTTGTTATAAACTCTTGTTCATCTAGGCCAATGATTAAAAATCCCCCAAAGCAACAAAGTTAACATGAGTGCCCAATTAGATTGAGTGAATCAACATAACGAAACCAGTTTGTCATTATTGAAAGCTACTAGGCATGCCAGGATAGTGTACTTACTGAAATTCTGAAATACATGTGTGTGTGTGCATAGACATGTATATATATATATATATATAAACACACACACACACACACACACACACACACACACACATATATATATACGTATATATACATAGATACATGTTTATGGCCAATATAACAATATATTTGTATAACCATATCTTTATTAGTCAAATAGTAAAAAAAAAACAAACAAAAAACTCTGGTGGGGTCAATATATAACGCATAATTTAAAAGACTGTCACTAATATAGATGATGGGAGGATGGATGCAGCAAACCACCAAGGCACGTGTATATCTATGTAACAAACCTGCACATTCTGCACATGTGCTCCAGAAATTAAAGTAAAATAAATAAATAAATACAAATAAAAGATTGTCACTATAGCATGAATCAGACTTGCACACACGGTCTAACTCTACATCTATAGATGTAGAAACCACTATAACAAAATAGGTGTAAGAATGGTATCTACATATCTGAGTCTCCCATCCATGCCAAGAAAACTGGGTTGGTTTCTATTTGCTTACCACTAGTCCCAGAACGAGGGTGCGAACTCTTTCTCCTATCTCAGGTGAAATGTCATTGCCAAACTGCTGCAGGGTAGTAAGGAACCTTTTCAGCTTGCTGAGTTGCCTGGCGCCACAGGCTGGGGGCAGCTGTTGATTAGCCAGAGAGGAGGAGGAAGAAGAGGAAGGCCCGTTGCTGAAGCCATTGGGTGGAGAGGGGGCACCATTCAAGGCTGTAGGAGAATGGCTGTTGCCATTAGTTACTGTCAAGAGCACAAAATCAGAAGAAAATCATAAACTTACAGAGGACATGCATGAGGAAATTGCCACCAAGTCTCTTACCTTTTACATCTACTGGTTTTATAACTCTTTAAATGTTGGGACTTTTTGTAAAATGCTTGGACTTCACAGGGTTACTACATCCTCAGGTACTCTATAACTAAACGGGTTTACTCCTTGTACTAAGTGATGGTATCCTGCACAGAGGCTGATAATAAATAGAGTCTGCTGCAACCCAGGGCCAGCCCTGCCTCCCATGTGCACATATGCCAACCACCTGAAATGCTTCAAACATAGAACAAACAGCTTCAGATGTCAGCCTTTTGTCACAGGCTTACATCAATATAACAGGACTATTTCTTTCCAAACTGCTCCCCTAGAGAAAGTGTACATTTGGTGGAGACTAAATTTATCGTCGAACATTTTTAATCATGTTTTGTACACACAACTGACAGCTGTGTTTATAGGAATAGGACTTTCAAGTTTTAACCTTCCACCACCCAATTAGAAGGCTATTTTCTCCTCCTCATACTTCCTAACCACTTCTTTAGAAAACAATGCATACTTTACGTACAAAGCCAACATGGATATGGTGTTTAACAAGGAGTTATTTCAAGAAATCAAAATGGGACACCTCAATCCAGCCAAGAGCGTGGAACGGTGGTAATTCAGTAAACTCATTTCTGATAAATTTGTTTGAACATCAAGATGATAATCCCTATCACTCTGTAACCCATAAATACGTGCATTATTAATACATAAAAAGAAAGCAAAAAAGTTGATAATCCATAATAACCAGAATTTTAAAATCTGCAACCTTTGCATTAAAGAAAATGTTGATTTTATCATGTTAAGTCAATTAATTTGGTATGCAGACCTTGATCAAACCCATCTTTTTAATATAATTTTGATATAGTTTGAAATTGTCTTAAGGACTATAGTATTCTTAAAAGTTTCATTTTGACAAAATAAAATGGTTCTCTTGTCCCCAGTGAGTATCACAGTAACCTGTCAAGAAATGACAGCTCACCAGGACGTCTCACAGGAGACATCTGCTTACCCCTATGGCTTAGGGTAACAACAAAGCACATATACGATGACAGGGTTACAACTTGGCATTGCACAGTCACCTGTTCCTTACATATTTGGAAAGGTCTTTTAAATGGCAGCGCAACACGGCATAAGCAGCCTGGGATGTGTATTTTGTTAATCCCTTATAGTCCCACAGATCTATTTTTGCCTTTTAGTTATTTTTTATTCATACAGATTTCATAGCACATGGTGTGAAAAATAGCTGCAACCAATAACATTTATTAGTTTCACAAGTACTTGATGACAACTTCAACCAGGACTTTGAGATTTATTAAAACAAAGTTATCGACTATCCCTAATGAAATATACAGGAAAGAATGGGAAGTTGCAATTCTGTCAGAATATTCTGTCTTTTCCTTTGGATTGTACCAAAAGCAATACACTCCACTGAGCGAACACAGGACTTGAGCCAAGCAGGAATGAAGTAAAGTTTTAATAAAAGTCTGACAGGTTCAAGACAAGAAAGATGCTTTTCACTTTATAAAGTTTTCTATATGATATTGTTGCATATCAATACCCTTTTTAACTCAAAGATGTTAGATTTTAACATTATTTGTAACAGTTTGAAATAGATGAAAATGGTGTTAGAAGATCAGAAGTAACCTAGAAATAATGATAGCATATTTCCGTGTCCCAAGGCATGCTGAAAAAACTAAAATAAAGAGCTCCACATTAAGATGAATTGTAAGTTATAGTGGTACCAACTGCAATTACAGACCAACTGCTACTTCATTTGCTGAAATCATGGCAGCTTACAACTTTGAAGCAATAATAAAAAGGAAGGCAAATATTGGCAGTCATACAAATTATACCTAAGCTATGATATTTCTGTGCTCAATACCTACTCACTGGCAAACAAACGATTTTTTTTGCATTATTTTTGCATAATACATTGATGCTGAATCTTATTTTCCCTTCATTTTTCATTTGCAGAGATAAATCTAATTTAAACTTTAAAACTGAAACTCAGAAGCCTGAAATGACTACTTACACGTTGTCGGTGTAAATGAACTGGTTCTTGGAGCTCCTTGAGTAGTTGGGGGAGGTGGCATCGTTGGAGGAGTCAGCCTAGATTGCGTCTTCACATCCACAGGTGAGTCTGGCATTGTGGAGTGCTTCTCAGTACGATCTGGAGGATGCCACCAGGAACATGTTATTTTACTCCTTAAGCACCTCAGTTTTTCAAGTGGGGTTTATCTTTTTTAAAAGCAAGTGAACAGAAGAAATTCAACATCTTCTTTCAATAAAATATGCTTATCTACTGAAGTTTAAATCAGGATTTTATCATCCAAACCCCACTTAAGAAGGTATAGCACAGATGGCAGGACCTCATTTGTAACTAGGTTATATTATATCCTATTGTTATTTCTGGCTTAGGCAGATGCTACCTTGGTAGTGTTATATGCAGCAGCACAACTGCACTGGAAGCTGCAGCCAATGTTAGCAAGAGGCAGAAAATAGATGAGGAAGTAGGATGATAATGAACCCCTCATGACAGCTCAGAAATAACAGAAACCTGAAGTCTGTTATGCAGGTGAGATACTGGTAGGAGCCAGCTCTTTGTAATGATTTTCTGTAACACCTGCCATCCCTTTGCCATCTTTAGTTTTCTGTCCTCTTAGATGAAACAGGTTATTGTCTTCCAGACATATTTCACACTTGAATATTTCCTGTCCTGTTTTAAAAATCACTGCTATGTAAGTGTCATGTGCTATACAACAAAGTGAAGCTATTATTTACTTAGAATGTGTAAATTTATGACCTGTCATTTTAAAAGCATGAAACCAATATTCCAATTAATAATTGGAATGTAAGAATGTAAAGGTCCCACATGGAGAATTAAAAAGAACTAGACACTTTTAATATTTTTTATGAGTATGTGACAGATACGAAAAAATTTCTTGATTATCCAATAATGGACATTCATACTTCAGAACTGCTTTCTCTTAAGTATGCTTTTCCCTTGACAGTTTGTTTTTCTCAATCTAATCTACTTATCAAAGCAACAGACCTTTTGATCTGCTCAAGGCAATTTTTTAACACTTCGGTTGCAATGAACACTTAAAAGTTGAAATAATGTTGATATCATTTTAAGAAAGATGCAATAAAAATAATCATCATTTGAATAAGAACATTTCCATGATGAGCTAGTCAATAGCACTATCACAGTCTATTTTTGGTTGTTTCTTTAGACCTAATTCTTTCACAAACATGTGGAGGCATGCACATGAACACACAAATGCGCCCAAAATGTTTTGAGGCAACTGTTGCAGTTATAGACACAAATACCTTACACTTGGGCTTTTAGAAAAGTGAAGTAACTATTATGAAAGAACAAGCCTTTAAAAATGTTATAATAACTACAGTCAGAAATTCTCAAAATTATTTAAAGGTCAATTATTGAAAGAAAAGGAACAACCCAAATCACTACTATCACAATTCCAAATCTACCTCACTTTTGTTCAAAGTAATTTGAACACTTAGGTTGCGATAAAACACAACGTTTAAAAGTTGAAATAATGTTGGTATCACTTTAGGGAAGATACAATCAGAGAATAAAAATAATCATCATTCTAATAAGAGCATTTGTACAATGAGCAGCTATTATTATTATTGATGAGTTAACAGCAATATCAGGGTTTCTATTTCTGAATCTCTACTGCTGGCTGAATAACAATGAATGTCCCCATAGTGAATAAAAGTGTTCAGAGTGGAAGGATGGTAGAGACACACATGAAGAGCATTTTCACCATTGTCTACTATTAAAAGCTTGTCTTCAGATTGCTATTCAGAGCATTTAACAACCAGTAAGTCACTTATTCTAGAAAAATACAGAAGTTAGGCAGGCTTAAAATTGCTTTTTCAATAGTTAAATTCATTGCACATTCTACTCACCTCAACCAACCTCAGCTACAAGGGAATAAATAGCTTCCCGCTTATGTTGCAGCTGAGGGAAGAGGTACAGCAGCAAATACAAGTCTCCCTAAATAAAGGCAAATATTTCTGTCATGCCAAGGAGGGAGGGAGAAAGGGAGTCTTGCCAGAGTCGACTGGGAGATAACAGTGGGAACTGCTGGTCCATCTGGTTTTCATTCTGCTAACACTCACACGGAACTGTTAGAGAAGGCAGTCCAGAAACACAGATTTGAAGCACGTGGTTGCACAGACAGAGAAGGGAAGAGCAGGAGGGGGAAGGGGAAGTGGGAGTAACAAAAAAAAAATAAATAAAGCAATAGGAGGAAAAAGAAGAAGAGGAAAAAGAACAAAAAGAAGAGGAGGAAAAAGACACAAGAGTCTGATTGGGGAGTAAGTTTCCCTCAACAGCTTCCTTTACCCTCAGTGGCTACAAGCTGGACCTTAACATGTACGGGCCCCTACCTAATTCAAGTTTATAGAGTTAAGGAACAATATCTAAACATTAAATATATTTGTAGCCTGTTTTTCTTTTTTAAATAGGCCACACTAAAAAAAAGGAACTATAAACTTGACGATAGGTTTCCTCCTCAATTTTAAGATTTAAGTTTGTATTTAAGACAATCTTTGTATTCCTATCTTCTTCTTTCCCAATTTTATAAAGTTTTTGGTATATTCATAATTTTGATTTGAAAACATCTGAATATTGTCTTGGTCCACATTTGTAACATGA
Source organism: Saimiri boliviensis (assembly GCF_048565385.1). Taxonomy (NCBI): domain Eukaryota; kingdom Metazoa; phylum Chordata; class Mammalia; order Primates; family Cebidae; genus Saimiri; species Saimiri boliviensis. The sequence goes on along the minus strand of NC_133463.1, from coordinate 34,773,879 downwards.
TTCCTGTCCAGAACATCAATATCATCATCCATAGCTAATTTTTTTTAATTCTTGAAATGTCAACAATAACTAGTGAACCAATGCATAGAAACCACCACTACTTCTAATAGGAATATCAACATTCTAGCCAGGATATATGTATATGTGCATATATTTAGGGTTTTGACATTAGCCAAATTTCTGCAATGGTTAGCTTCACTTAATCAAATGGAGTTCCAGCCCAGAGGTCCTACAAACTGAGACAAAGTGAGACCATATGTAACTCATTCTGTGCTGTTCAGTGGAATCAATTCAGGATGGATATAGATGGGGAAATAACCAGCCAGGCCTAATCCACATACACAAGAACAATCTCTAGAGCAGAGAGATTTAAGATAAATTCAGAAAATGTGTTTCAAGTATGCTGAGCCCTGCCACATTTGTTTTGGATTATTTTTTCTAAATTTTTGAAATATATATATTCTTCAAACTTTTATAGCAAACAGCATAAGCAAGCTATTTTAAACACAGAAGCATTTCACTCCATTTTAAATTACAGGACATGGTAAAACCAGTATTAAGTTATAATATTTCTTATATAATTTTTTAAGTTTATGGAAATTATACTGTCCTGATACATAATTTCTATTTTTTAGTTGCAATAGGGGAATTCTGATGTATATTCAAAGACTGACACAAAAGTCAAATGAAAAAGAAGAAACAACTTCTGCATCAGATCATGTAGCAAAGATAAGTAAAATCAAAAAGGGCTGACTTTACCTTTATCTTAATGATCACATGACTTCTAAACAAGACCATCTTCCCTCTGGGTAACTTTCTCTCACATGGCAAATATCCAACACATATGTACCAAAGATGGTTGATGCGTGGAAAAAATGTGACATATATAAATACTTTACCTATATGATTTCAATATCCAGTTCAATGTCAGGGCCTTCTAGAAGTGGTATGTTTTCCATTTCCTTTTTTTTTTTAATAAAAAGAAAAGGCATGGCATAATCTGCCATGGCACTTACTTTACTTTTAGTTAGTTCAAATAGCAACAGATGTGATTCTAAAGTACAAAAAAAAAAAAGAAAAAAAAGAAAGAAAAAGAGGTATTCTGCATATTCCTTGTTTACATACCATTCTAGAGAAGACCAGTGTTTGGTAGGCGGTACAACTTTTTCTATCAGTTTATCAGGTCAATTATAATAGAAGTCTCAGAGATGTTAAAGATTAGGAGAAACTTCTTGGACAAGAAATAACTACTTCTTAGTAGTTATTCTGTGTTAGTCATATTTGAACAAGTGTTGGCTAAGCTAGAAGGTATGTACTGGAGAGGATAAGCTAAAGTGAAATGGAAGTCCTGTAACAGGAAATAGGAAAGAAGAAGGAAGCTAGAGAGGCATCAATCTGGTATAGAATTCTAATTTTTATTTCACTGGAAAAGATGGCAAATATAGTTCTGAAAATGATGCTACGTAGTGACTTCAATGTCTGGGTGTCAGATGTTACAGGAGAATGTCCACCGACCAGAAAGATGGTGCTAGTTGCTTCTGCCCTCCATCCAGCTTCTACTCTTCCCTGATGACCACTGTGGTAATGCTAATTCCTGCTCAGAACCCATGCGCAATGCCCAAGAATGAGAGTTAAATGCTAACATGCTAAGCATCATGAAATGACACAGTGGGAATATTTGGCATAACAGAAAAACTTCCTGAGTGAAGGCAGACTGGTTTCAAATGTTGACTCTCTCAACAATTAGTAGTGAGTTCTCAGACAAGTTAGTTTTTCTGAGCCTCAGTCCCTTACAGGAAAAACACAAAAATGATCCTCTATTTCTCATAGGAATGTGGTGAGATTAAATGAGATTGCACATTTTAAACTCTAGCACTGTGCCTACTTATACTAAGTACCAATGGGTGAGAGCTTCATTCTCTTGTGCCTTCCACTCCATGATCCATTCCTGGCTTTTCCCTCAAGCCTAGGTTCTATCAATACAGGCTACCTTGGTATTCCCTGGCTTTTCTGCCTTTCTGTCTCATTCTGCTGCCCTCCTCTAGAATGACCTATCCCATCCTGCACATTCTTCACTGCTCACTGTAGATCACACATCCTCTTTCAGCTTCCCTCAACTGCCCCAGGTAACAGCCATATCACATTACTTCTGCCTTTCTTCTAGCATTTATCACAGCCCTCCTGTATGATGGTTACATGACTATATTATACACCCAAACATTCCAACCAATGCAAATGGTAAGCACTTGTTGGCAATATTTTTTAAAATTCCTCCTGAGGATACCTAATAAATAAATATTAGAAGAATAGTTACATTTCTAACTCTTAGAAATCCATTCCTTATATTATTGCCAGTTCAATGACAACAAATTTCATGGTAAAAGACAAATATACACCATCAACAACCATCAAGAGAGAGGATAGAATGCAGGTAACATGAGGAGATACTGGAGACCTGAAATTTGGTCCAACTTTGCAACTAACTTATATAGATGACTTGTCACCTCATGTCTTATCACAGGTGCTGTGATGTGAATGTTGCCCAAAATCCATGTGTTGAAACTTAATCACGAATGTGATAGTATTAAGAAGTGGGGCCTTTGGGAGGCAATCAGGCCATTAGGGCTCTCCATCATGGATGGGACTGGTCCCTTATAAAAGGGCTCGAGAGAGCTAGGGAGGCCACTTTTGCCCTTCCATCTTTTCTGCCAAGCGAAGAGGCAGAATTCTGGCAACAAGTTGCCATCTTGAAAGTAGAGACCAGGCCCTCACCAGACATTCAACCTGTCAGTACCTTGATTTTGCATTTCCCAGCCTCCAGAAGTATGAGAAATAAATTTCTCTTGTTTAAACTACCCACTCAAAAGTACTGATATTGTAGTAGCACAAACAGACTAAGACCATAGATATTTTATGAATAGCATTTTTGCTGAAACAAATAGGATCTTACCTATTCTCTGGTCTAAAACCTTTGGGAGAGTCCTATTGTCCATAGAATAAAATACAAGCTATTTAGCTTAGTCCATGTTGCAGCCACTGTTCTTTCTCAACAGCCCTCGTTGCTTTCTTCCTTGCTGGAGAGTTCTGACTTTGTTCAGGCACTCACTCTCTTCCCACAACCGTTTAGGGCAATCCTCCTTGTTTTACATTAGTCAGATTATCACAGTTTCTTTTTTTAGTAGCAGGCTTCAGAGGCGGTGTTGCGATTCAATTCCGGACAATGGGCCATGAATGGAGGTCTACCGAAGAGGTTGTGAGAAAGATATTCTCATTTTCTAGACAGGGACCCAGAGAGCAAATAGTCCCTTCTCTTCTAATAGGCACTGTTGTATCTGTAAGTGATTACTTCCCTTCACTTCTTTGAATTCCACTTTTCTTATCTATAAATTAAGCACGTTGGATGTGCATGCTTCCTAAAGATCTTTTGTGAATGCTAATATTCTCTGGTTTCTCTCTATAGATACAGCTTATGATCATTACAAACATAAAGATTACTATCCTGAAAACATATATTTGATAATAAAGTGACTACAAATACAATTACTTTGAAAGTAGTGATTATAACTAGCCTTCTTCTGTTCACATAAATTTCCATGTCCATAAGAATGTCCGAATATCAATTTTTCTCCCATAAACATTAAAATTAATGTCCATCTCCTCTTTTCAAATACATTTTCAATCCTCATTACTAAATCCTCATCAATGATTTAGTTATAAAAACAATCCTAAAGTTCAATTCTCCCTTTTTAGTTGCCACCAAGATAATCAACTAGGATTTTCTTTCATAGCCCAGGATCTTAAAAGAGAAACTGTAGTCACTTTCTCTGGTTCCTCATTTCCCACCCCATTTTCCATGCATTAAGAGCAGAAATCTATGAGACTATCTGCCTAAACATTTCTCTCCCCGTGTTAGAAACTGCCATTCTCTCTAATCTCCTAACTATCTCGGGAATCACCATGTTCTTTCATGAACTTGTACCCAAGACACCAACAGGCCTAGGCATAGCACCTAGTCCAAGATAGGCAATATCAGTCCTTCTCCAAGATCTTTATATTTAGAGTTGAGTAAAGAAAACCGTCCCTCTCCAGAGGTAGATAACTGTTCCATCCACTGCCCTCCACATCTAGAAAGCAGGACTGCAGTGTAAAAGCCCACAACTAATAGGCAGAAAGAAGCAAAGAGAAGTAATGAGATTGTCATGGCAATGGTAAATAAAGTCCCTCTTTCTACTGAATACTAGGGACTTGTCATATCTGTAAAATTCCTACAATTTGGGTCTTCCAAACCTTCTACAGATTCCTAGTCAATCAATCCCTTCTTTACCTAAAACCTAGACTGAGTCGATTTTCACCTAAACCAAGAAACGCTGATAATTAACCGTGGGACGTAAGGTGAAATGTGGTAGCTCACGTCTGTAATTTCAGCATTCCGGGAGGTTGAGGTGGGTGGATCAACTGAGTATAGGAGTTCAAGACCAGCCTGGCTAACATGATGAAGCCCTGTCTCTACAAAAAATACAAAAATTAGCCAGGTGTGGTGGCACGTGTCTATAATTCCTGCTATGCAGGAGGCTGATGCAGGAAAATCTCTTGGGCCTGGGAGGCAGAGGCTACAGTGAGCCAAGATCCTGCCACTGCACTCGAGCCCCTGTAAGAGAGTGGAACCCCATCTTAAAAAAAAAAAAAAAAAAAAAAAAAAAAAAAAAAAAAAAAGCTACTCTGGCATGTAGCATCAAGTTATCCTCCTAAACTCCACTGAAAACTCTTCTCAATTGTCACTTTATTATTAATCCAAGAAACATGTAGACTACTCTATCTGTCACCTGGCATCTCTGTAACATCTGACACTTCGTCACTTTCTCCTTGAACTATTTGCATCCCCACAATTCCATGAATCTAATACTCTGTTTCTCTGGCTTTCCTCACTTCCTCTTCTCAGCCTCTTAAGGGCTCCTCTCTTTCCTGCTCTGTGATAACTACTGACATTTCCCCCTAAAGTTCCTTCTTCAGCCCCTTTCAAATCTTTATATTCTTCCTTAGTGATTTCATTTGTGCTATCACTGGGCTTCAGAAACAGGACAAGAATTTGCCATCCCCTATGTAAAATTGGCCATCTTTTACAACCCCTGTATTGTGGGAATAAACTCAGACAATGTATATTGCATTCTTGGTCAAATGCCTGACACATGGTAAGCACTCATGGAAAGGGTGACTTTATTCACTCCGTGGCCAGTGTGAAAATAACTCTAGTCAACATCCTTCGAAATTCTAGACCCAAACTTCCAGAGGGCTACTCATTTCTACAACCTGAATCATCTACCATCTCTTGCCTGACCTATTCCAACAAGTAATTGAATGACCGAATGAACTTCCAACTGATAGATTCTCCAAACCATATCTAGTCATTTTTCTATATATGCCAATGGTGTGATCAGAGATCCTGACTCTCTCCTTCTGTAATCTTCAAATATCTCTTGTAACTTTAGAGGATAAAGTCTGTGTTCCTTAACAGGACATAGAAAGACCTTTGTGACCCGTCTGGCTCCTGTGAATGCTCCAGACACGTCTTCATTTCTGTCATCCACCCCATTCCCACCGCTGACCTCCATACTAGATAGCTGCAGTTCTCCAAATGCCCCCGGTCACTCCAGCTTTCATACTCACTGCATCCCTTTCCTTGAATACTCTTTACCCCATCACTGCCTGATTAAGTCCAGTATTCCTTTAAAATTCCCTTCAGGTGTCACTTCAACTATAAACATTTGCTGACAACCTTTCTACCCCCAGCTGGCTAGGTTTGTCCCAGGTTCTCATATTACATGTCTAGATCCCTCTCGCAGCACTGACCACACAGTACTTAGACCACAATTTACTTAAGAGCAATGATGACATTTTATTTGTTTTTACAGTCTCAGCACTTAGCACAGTGTCTGACACACAGCTTTAACTCAAGATGAAATCATCTATGTATCTCTTTTTTCTCCCATCATCCAAAAAGAATTCCAAAATAATTTTTACATTCTAGAAAAATTAATAAAGATAAATCTAGAAAAATATTACAAATTATGCAATTCATTAGTTTTCTAATACCTCCCAGTAATCACAAAATATTTCCTAAAGCTTTTTAGTATATATTTTTTAAAAAAAGGTTCATAAGGCAATTTATACACATATGATCTACAGCCTCTAAAAACTCTGTTTTACAATAGTATTGTCAGTGTTGTCACACACGCGCACATTCAAAACAAAGAGAAAAGCATATTATAAACCAAAAACATACTTTTTTCCACATTCAACAAATTTTCTGTCAGTTTGCCTATGGATGGCGGGATTAGCAATTATTTTTATCTTCTTATTGTTGTTTTTCTCCGTTCTATAATGGACATATTTTATCTTTTGCAAGTCAAATAAACCAATAAACACCAATAAACAACAACAACAACAAAAACTCTATTAGGATAAATCACCTAAAATCAGGGTTAGGCATTGTGCCGAATGTGGGACACGCTTTATTTCGCTTTAAACCTCTTACGAAAAGGTACTATAAATTTGCTCACTTTATAAAAAAAGGAACTGAAGCCCAGAGGGATTGAAAAATTTGCCCAGGGCTATAAGTCAGGTCTGAATCCAGCCTTCTTAGAGTCCATTATCACCTAAAACTATTGGCATTTTATTCATGATCTAGAAAACTGGGATATGAACTGCACTTAGTAAATGTTAAATCTGGAGCTAACATTACCTTAAAACTGCATCTTCCAATAAAGTAGCCACTAGCCACATGTGACTATTTAAATTTTAATTAAGATTAAATAAAACTTAAAATTTAGTTTCTCAGTCACACCAGCTGCATATTCATTACATGTGCCTGATGGTTAGTATGTTAGAAAGCTCAGTTATAAAACACTTCTGTCATCACAAAAGGACAATGCCATCCTGGAATAATGACTCTGAAATGTTATCCTAGAAATAATAGCTCTGTGGAAGGAGTCCCTGGAGATGACAAGGCAGCCGGAAGGGGTGGGGAGCAGGACCGCCTGGGGCCTCATCCTAAACACCTTCCATGCCATTCACATCTTTTCACTTGCTTTATATGCTAGATTTCCGCATTTGATGATGATGAGATAGGAAAAACAAAACTTTGAATCCCAAAGATATGTAAGCTAGGAGCTCTGAAGAAGCGAGTCACCAGGCATTCTCAGTCCAAGTGATCAGTAAACGTCAAGGTGACCATGCCAGTGAGGACAAGAACACGGGCTCAGTCCTGGGATGGGCCAGTCAGCAGTTGGTCCAGAATCAGAGATGACAGACTGAAGCACGACCCTATGTCTTTAATGATTGTGAACTTGGATTAAGAGAGAAGACAGGCAAGAGAATGAGATAAATCTATGCCAATCTATCACTGTTTCTGAAAAACTCATTTCAAAAAAACGTTTGGCTCATTTCCATACTGGGACAACATGAATTCTCCTTCCGTTTCTCTACAGCACTTAATTCAGCTAGGTATGCAAGGCACATTTATCTTATTTTTGAATGTCTCCCCATCCAGAATGTCAGCTTCATGAATAGAGATTTTTCTGTTTTGTTAGCTCCAGCTTCTGCAGTATTTAGAAAAGTGCCTGAAATACTAGGCATTGGATGGATGGATGGATGGATGGATGGATGGATGGATGGATGGATGGATAGATGGATGGATGGGTGGATGGATGGATGGATGGATGGATGGAATAAGTGGAGAGGAGGAAAGGAGGGAGGGAGGGAGGTAGGAAGGAAGGTAGGGAAGGAGGGAGGAAGGAAGGGGGGAGGAAGGGAAGGAGGAAGGAAGAAAGACTAGTTTCTGCCAAAACAGCTAGAGACCTGTTAATAATTCTTCAGTTACCTAAAGTGGGGCAAAAGAGAATAAGGCAAAGAGGATACATGGTGAAGGCATAAACCCATTCAAATGGAGGTAAAATACTGAGAAGTAGAAGCAGAGCCTAGTCTAAACCAATCTGCTCATTTTTAGAAAGAAATGACCTGTAAACCACCAAGAAAATAGAAAGCACTGTAAACATTAACAAATAAGCCAGCATGGTGGCTCACACCTGTGATCCTGGCACTTAGGGAAGCCAATGTGGGAGAATCACTTGAGACTAGGAGCTAGAGACCAGCTGGGGCAACATAGTAAGTCCCTTTCTCTACAAAAAAAATAAAATAAAATAAAATAAAAATAAAAATAAAAATAAAAATAAAATAATAGGTCCAGGCACTTTGGGAAGCTGAGGCAGGTGGATTGCTTGACCCAGGAGTTTGAGACCAGCCTGGGCAACATGGCAAAATCCTGTCTCTACAAAAAATACAAAAATTAGCCAGTCTTATAACCTAGTCTGAAAACAAATAAATAGCTAAAATTTTTTAAATGAAATTTTAAAAATTTAAGAAATAGTTTGCTGGGTATGGTGGCATGTGCCTGTAATTTCAGCTGCTCAAAAGGATCACTTGAGCCCAGGAGTTCAAGGCTGCAGTGAGCTACAATTTTGCCCTGGGTTACAGAGTGAGGCCCTATCTCTCTCTAAAACAAAACAAAACAAAAACAATAACAAAAACCAAAACCAAACAAACAAAATAACAGACAACAAAAATTAACAGGTATAAGTACCCAAATGATGGTTCTGGATAGAAAAATCATACTCATTTCATGAAGTAAGGAAAGAACTGCTGTCATAGGAATACTGGTGGCCACCAGGTATTACTTGTAGGTCGAAGTCCTTCAGAAATGTCATCCCTTCCACAGCTGTTATCACCTTTATTCCAGTGACTGCTGTTTCTTGTTCCAATCACTACTTCTTGGAGGTGTATAAGGTACCAAGTGGGTATCAAGCAGCAGCCTGGGATCTAACTACTTCACTTAAAATAGGGTAGTTCTGGGTTAATCTGACTTAAGCCCTGGTATTTTAAAATCTCATTTAAAAATAAGGGTCCTTAAGAAAAGTTTAAAGTCCCTGGCACAGACAAATAGCAAATGTCTACTTAAAGGTAACAATACTTAGGAAGAAAAACTAAATTGCCAAAATAACAGAAGTCATTCCTGCTTATCCAAAGAGAAGAGAAAGACGCACGTTATCACAAGGGCCCCAAAACTGAACACAAGAATGTATGTTAACACCCTGTTGCCAAACTGTAGTTCATTCTGGAAAGTAAAACAAAGAAACAAAAAAAAAACTAAAATAAGTTATTAGTGATCCAAACCTTTTATCACCCTGAAGAACTGACAATTATTATTCTAGTAACGTTTGTCTTAACTGCCAAGGTTAAAGAAGGTAACAGAGAAGGCTCAGAGAGCTGCTACAGAAAAATGGTAGCATAGACACCCAGTAGAGTCAGTTAACAACAGTAGTTAGGAAATCTAGATAGACTATCAGGAAGGTGCCCAGAGTATGTACCTGTGGCTAAATCATGGACAAGCAAACAGCAGGAGTTTAAATGAATACTTTTGGAATTTAACTGAATGTACTCTAGGAAAAAAAAGTACTGTTAGTTTAGACTTTACATTATAGGCAATGAAAAAGCACTAATATTTTAGGTAGCCAAATGGCATGCTCATTTCTATAGTATGAGTACATCTGGAGCAGAGCATGGATAGGATAAAAGTGGTAACAGGCCAGGAGTACTGGATAGCAACAGTCTAGGCAAGATGTAACACAGGAATCCAGTATGGAAATGGCTGTAAGAATGGAGAAAAGGGGAAAATTCAGGAGATATTTGTAAGTATTGCTCAAGTTCACAGAGCTCAGTAACAAGTAAGATGCCCTTGAATAAGCAGAAACTGAGAAGTGCATGGTGATGTCAAAAACCAGAGCCAAAATCCAGCAGGAAGAGGTATTTGGAAAAAGGGCAGAATAAGTTCAATTTTGTCAGCGATACTGTGTGGTTCATGCATAAAATATCCCAAATAACTTCCTCTCCCACACTTGCCACTATCAAATTATTCTACCTCCTCCATTTCCATGTGCCTCTCCATTTCCACTGCCACCACCAGCATACAAACCACCACCATCTTCCACTTGGACTTCATAACCTTTCACCCCACACAGCAATCTTTTTTCATGAAAGAACAGATGAAAACTTCTTGTAAAACCAAATGTTTCACTCATTTTTTTAAAAAGGCATTCATTCAAAATTATTTAATGAGCTATATACAATGTGCTAGGTACTGTTAGACACTATGGACAGGTCAGTGAACAAAAATTTTTAAAAATCACTACACTCAAGAACTTTACATTCTAATGATCCAATCAAGCCATCCCCTTATTTAAAAGTGTTACAATGGTTTATCGTAACTCTTAGAATAAAATCCAAAACCCTTCAAATGACCAACAACCTAGATAGTTTTAGTCTGGGCCTCTCTGATCTCATCTCATGCCTCATTAGTTTAATCAGCTGCAAACTTCATCTCACCTCAGGGCCTTTCCCTCTTCCTAGAAAATCCATCTCAGCTCAAATTCACTTACTCAAGGAAGGTGTCCTTGATCTCTCCTCTATCCTACTCACTGTATTAAAAGCAATATTATGCCATCTAATCTGTCTTTATAGAGCTTACCACAACTACTATATATAATTGTATAATTATTTGCATAACACCTCCTGCCAGAGAGTCAAGTCCCGCAAGGACATGGGGGCATATCAATTCCTATCATATCAACTCAGTCCCAGGACTTACCACATTGCCAAGTACTTAGTATGAGTAAACAATGGATAAATAAGAAATTTTCTATTTAAAAAACATAGATTTGAAGGTACAGGTACAGCAAAATAATTGGACTCCTTATTCTTTTTTTTTTTTTTTTTTTTTTTTTTTTTGAGATGGAGTTTCGCTCGTTACCTGGGCTGGAGTGCAGTGGCACGATCTTGGTTCACTGCAACCTCTGCTTCCCAGGTTCAAGCAATTCTCCTGCCTCAGCCTCCCGAGTAGCTGGGACTACAGGTGTGAGCCACCATGCCCAGCTCTAATTTTTTTGTATTTTTGGTAGAGACGGGTTTCCACTATGTTGACCAGGATGCTCTCGATCTCTTGACCTTGTGATCCACCTGCCTCGGCCTCCCAAAGTGCTGGGCTGGGATTATAGGGGTGAGACACCGCGCCCGGCCTCCTTATTCTCTTTAGAAGGAATTCCAAAGTTTCTTCAGTGATAGAAATAATAAAATAATTGATGATAAAAATGAAATCACTTTCTCATATTTCAACCTCATTCCCACTGCAATGGGGCTTCTATCACCACTGTTCCACCTAAACCACCCCAGCAAAAAGACCGACGCTTTTGTGGTTAACCCAAAATATATCTTTCAGTCTTTACCTTACCTGTCCTCTGGGCACCCTTTGAATTCTCTTGGACCCTGACACTTCCTCACCTCCTCATCTTCTGAACTGGCTTCAACCAGTCTGGCCTCTGACACAGGCCTTCACATCTCATGCAACAAATTCTGCCAGGTGTCTGTATCTCCAAGGAAGAATACTTTCCTGAGGGCCAGACCAAGTGGTCTCAATGCTTTCTTAACATTTCTAGCTGGATATCCCATTGATAGCTACATGTAGAACCAAACCTAACATGGTCCTTTGGAAATGTGTGACTCCTCCTGTATTTCAATCTCTGAGCATAGCAATATTTTCCACTCAGCTGACCAAGCCAAAATACCACAATAATCCTTAGACTTCTCTCTGGCCACAATGCATCCTAATATCGTGTCAACTTCACTTCTAAATAGCCTTTGAGATCCACCCCCAGTTCACCTCTGACCTGGCCTTCAGAACCTATGCAGCCTCTTACTGCTTTCTCTCCTTCCAGTATGTCTCCGCTCAAATCCTCTCTTCCTTGCTTTCAGTGCAATAATTCTAAAATGTGAATCTGAAAAAATTTACTTAATAATCCTTCACAATTATAAAAGTTGGTCGAGATAAAGGATGGTGGTCCTCATCTTTTTAATGCTGTATCTCCAGTGTTCTAAACATCTTACACACAGTAGGTCCTTAGTTTTTTTGTACTAAACCATCTAAAAAAGTTAACATCGTCAGGTGTCCATTCAACCCCTATTGTGTATGTACTCAACATCATTACAAACAAAATACCCATAGAATTTTTTCTAGAATTTTACAAATATTTTAAAAGTTATTCTGAAATAAAAATAAAAATAGCCAGGAAAACCTTTGAAAATGTGACAAGATTTAACCTAATGTATGTATGTATGTATGCATGTGTGTTTATTTGAGACAGGTCTTGCTCTATTGCTTGGGCAGGAGTATAGTGGTGTGAACACGAACACAGCTCACTGTAGCCTTGACCTCATGGGCTCAAGCGACCCTCTTTCCTTAGCCTCTGGAGTAGCTGGGACTACAGGTATGTACCACCATATCAGGCTAATTTAAATTTTTTTTTGTAGAGGTTGAGTCTCACTATGTTGCCCAGGCTGCTCTTGAACTCCTGATCTCAAGCAATCCTCCTGCCTCGGCGTCCCAAAATGTTGGGATTACAAGTATAAACCATAGTGCCAAGCAGCCTAATGTTTATTTAAATGCATGACAAGGCTGAGGGCAGTGGCTTACACCTGTAATCCCAGCACTTTGGGAGACTGAGGCGGGTGTATCATTGGAGCCCAGGAGTTCCAGAACAGCCTGGCCAACAGGACAAAACCCCACCTCTACTAAAAATACAAAATAATTAGCCAGGCTCAGGGGCTCATGCCTGTAATCCCAGCTACTTGGGAGGCTGAGGAATGAGAATCTTTAGAACCTGGGAGGCAGAGGTTGCAGTGAGCCAAGATTCCACCACTGCACTCCAGCCTGGGCAGTAGAGAGAGATTCCCATCTCAGAAAAAAAAAAAAAGTATGACAAAACTATAATAATTTGAACAGTGAGCTGCTAGTATATGAATAGATGGCCAATGTAGCAGGAAAAAAAAAATACTAAGTTCAGAAATGGATATACATTTATCTAAGAATTTAGTATACAATAATTTCTTACAGTAGTGAGAAAAAGTAATTCAATAATTCAGTAATTCCCAAGCAACTACTACTAGTCAACAGACAGAGTGAGGCCCTGTCTCTAAAAAATGAAATGGCTCCATCAAGTCAATAATTAAAAGTTCAACAGCCTAACAGAACAAAAACTGTAAAAGCGTACAAACAGAAAGTGTACAAAATAAACATCATTAACATTTATATCATTAAATTAATCATTAATATTTATTTTGTACATTTTCTGTTTGTACTCTTTTACAACATAAGAAAATGAACATAAGGAATCCAAGTATTCATCACCAGAGAACTAGATAAAGAAAATGGCATATATATGCATACCATGGAATACTACCCAGTTATAAAAAAGAATGAAATCATGTATTTTGCAGCAACTTGGATGGAACTGGAAGGAAAATTTAACCTCACTGTTATTTCTTTTTAAATTAAAAGAAGATGATCTTTTTCATCCAACAAAATGTCAGTTTTCTAATGATAACATGGCCTTAGAGTACAAATTGGCACTTTAATATGCTTTTCTAAAATAATAGTTTTTCTGTAGGACAATTAGGCAATATGTATCAATTGCCTCTAAATTGTACATATCCTTTGAGACTACCCTGGCCAACGTGGTGAAACTCTTTCTCTACTAAAAGTATAAAAAGTAGCTGGGTGTGGTAGCGGGAAACTATAATCCCAGCTACTCGCAAAGCTGAAGCAGGAGAATCACTTGAACCCGGGAGATGGAGGTTGCCATAAGCCAAGATGACACCATTACAATCCAGCCTGGGTGACAAGAGTGAAACTCTGTTTAAAAAAAAAAAAAAGAATGTGATAATAGACACTGGAGATTCCAAAAAGTTGGAGGGGAGGAGGAGTCAGGGTTGAAAATAATCTTTTGGGTATGATGATCACTATTGGGGTGAATGGGTAAACTAAAAGCCCAGACTTTACAACCACACAATACATGCATGTAAGAAATGCATCTTTACTTGTGCATCCTAAATATATAAAAACATTTTAAAGACTTCCTCTTTGCTTACTATGGTCAATATAAAGGGAGATCAACTCCATTTTCATCTTCCATATTTTAAAAGCAAGCATACCTTTTAATACCAGGAAAACCACGGGGGAACCTAGAACCATAAAATTCTGGCTAGCTACAGTTTGAATGACACATTTTTACAACTCAGACACCACCTTAAGCTCCAGGGAAGTGTCTCAAGTGAACACATACATAAATTTAACATTATTAAGTTCTTAATGTAGTCTCACCTCTATCTATACTATAAATGTGGGTATATATGTTATTAAATTGACAGTCTAAATTCCCATCTGTTTACCAGGAAATCATTTATATTTCATATAGCACTAGAGATGTCTTCTCTGAGCTTATGAAGAATTATAATGGGGTGAATCAAACCAAACATTGATGGACAACTGCAAAGAGCATTCCACATATAAATAAAAAATGTTGCTTGCTAAAGATCTATAAGGTTGTTTTCAAAAACACAATCTTCTTGATACTATTTGTCAAATTAATTATGAAAGTAATAAATGTCTAAATATAAAAGAAACTGTTCTCAATTTTCTAAGTTCATCGTGCTGTTAACTTGGTACTAACAATAACTCAAGTTAAGATATATCCAAAACCATTCCTATGATAATATCACTAGTACCTCCCTAAAAGGCAAAGGGATAGAATTCTTGGAATGTGATCAACACTTTCATAGAAGACCACTGTGATCGTCAATGTCAACATTCCTTGAGTGACAGCAAGAAAAACTGTTGGGAACTTCTGTTTTGAGGGATCAAGACAGTACCTTTGAATACCTTTCCTTTTCAGGAGAACTTGCCAGGATGCCTCAAGAAGGGTTCTGAAACCTAATAAACCCCATTATACAAATTCTAGTCTTTATTTCCTTTTTTCTAAAGAACAGTAACTTACTTGTACAAGTTTGGGCCTCAAGAAAACACTATATACTGCCCTGGAAAATTATGCTTTATGTCAACTTAGCTGACTCTAGACAAAATATGAGGTCTGCATAGTTAACCTTCAGTGTTTTCTTGTTCTCCTTTGCTTAGCTTCCTTTCAGTACCTCCCTCTATTCCTCTGATCTCCAAGAAATCTGGAACTCTTAATACTGTCCCCTAGCTAAAGATGCCAAACAGTGACAGCCATCTAGGGCCAATGTCCTGAGCTTCATATCTGTCCCAAATGTCTACTTTTGGGACTAAAGTTCCAATAGTCATTTCAACTAATTCATACAATGGTGATAAGCTAATGATGGCAGTTTCATATACATGCATACACCCTCTTCTTAAGAAATAAAAATTGATGATCTCCAACTGGGCTGGGAAAATAGGCTACTGGATTGGAATCATAACTTTCTTATCAATATACAAATTTATAACCCCATGTCCTGTGGATGACCAATGCCTTGAGAAGCCACAGATGCTGATGTTGGGAGGGAAGGAGGGGAGAGAGAAACATCATCCAGCTGAGCAAAAGAAATGCACATGTGCCTTTCCTCTGCTCATAAATACATAGTAGGTTTTCAGTAACTGCTACGTTTCCAGTCTATATATATGTGTATATATACATATATTTTAAATAGTTAAAAAGTCATCAGTTGTGGTGACTCATGTCTATAATCCCAGCACTTTGGGAGGCTGAGGTAGGCAGATCACTTGAGGCCAGGAGTTCAAACACAAACCTGGCCAACTAGATGAAATCCTGTCTCTACAAAAACTGCAAAATGGGCCAGTCATGGTGGCATGCATCTGTAGTCCCAGCTACTCAGGTGGCTGAGGTGGGAAGATTGCTGGAGACTGGGAGGTCAAGGCTGCAGTGAGCCATAATCACACCATTGCACTCCAGCCTGGGTGACAGAAAGAGAACCCATCTCAAAAAAAAAAAAAAAAAAAAAAAAAAGTCATCTGCTTTAAAGCAGAGGAGTATAATCTGTTACAGGTCTCATACGGGGCTTTTAGGAACCAAGGAAAGACCAGTAGGGAAGACATAAGAATATCACAAATAGCTCCAGGCAGTTACCTACTCACACGTGATCCAATACTTATGGAATGTCCATTTAAGAAAACAATAACTATTTTTTAAGACTTACTATTTCCCTTCTCCTCTCTACAAATGGTAAGCTCATTTTCACCTTTATCTTTCAACATCAATGCCACCTTCTCATGGAATCAATCCTCTCCTGACCATCCTATCTCATGCAGAATTTTCACCCCTTGTTTCCTTCCCAATACTTAACAAAACTCAAACTCAAAAAAAATTTTTTTAAGATGGGTCTCACTCTGTTGTACAGGCTAGAGAGCAGGGGCACAGTCTTGGCTCACTGCAGTCTCAATCTCAACTTCAACCTCCCAGGTGCAAGCGATCCTCCCACCTCAGCCTCCCGAGTAGCTGGGACTACAGGCATGTCCCACCATGCCCGGCTAATTGAAATTATTTTATATTCTTTTATTTGGAGTTTAATCTCTCTCCCAGAGCACTGTTATATCCCAATCCTAGTACAGTGTCTGGCTAGGTATAAAAAAAAAAAAAAAAAAACTGTCAAAACAAATGAAGGCAGGATACTAACTTTTAAAAAGGCAACAATGGAGAGTAAATTTTGTTATAAACTCAGTAAGAAAAGAAACAAGGAAATATCATTAAAAAAAAAAACCAGAAACACAAAGGGATAGTAAATAGCTATGAGTTCATGCTAGGTAAAGGTTAGATGTGTGGTGGGATAGAGCAAAGAGGAAAAGCCAAACAGGACACAGGAAATGAAGAACTAAGGCTTTCAGGAATTAAATGAGCCAAGCATGTCCAATATGGTACAGCCCCAGACCAGGTGAGGCAAGAAAGTCATCCAGTAAAAAAAACTAGGTTGCATGAATCTCAAAGACATCACTTGACTCATCTCAATGTTCTAGCCAAACTCCGCTACTCTTCTCTGCAGATAACCTCATGGTCTACTTAATAGAGCAAATTGAGGTCATGAGATCTAAGTATCTGTAAACTTCACTCTCAAAACTCCTTTGTATCTGCACCAAGGCCTATAGGTTCAGAAGAGGCACCCTTCCGCCTCTAGGGGCTTCACTCTCCCAGGAATTCCTCTTCCTTTCTTATCTTCAATTTAATTAGTCCTAGCCACTCCTCAACACCTGGGCTTGCTGGAGTCTCGCCCATTAACGAAAAACAAAACCCTCTCCTTTACTGCAGATGGTACTGGCATGTCCTCCATTCCCCTACTGCCTGACTTCTTAAGGGTAGACCCCAGCAGCTCCATCCACTTTGCAACCCACCACAAAAAAGTTCCAACAATGGGAGTTCCAACAAAATTTCCAACAAAAGGTCACCTGTGACTACCTTCCTTCCAGATGGACAAATCCAAAAGGCTTTGGTTTTTTTAAATTTTTTGAGACAGGGTCTCACTCAGGCTGAAGTGCAATGAGGTTTCACCATGTTGCCCAGGCTGGTCTCAAACTCCTGACCTTAAGTGATCCACCCGCGTTGGCCTCCCTAAGTGCTAAGATCATAGGCATGAGACACCACGCCTGGCCCAAAAAACTATCCAGACCCCCTTTCAGTTCCTGGTCCCATTGTAGTGCTTCACTCTGTACACCACTTCCCTTGTGAAACTCTTTGTCCTCTTAACAATACCTGACTCTCTCAAAACCTCCACAACAGTTCCTTCTCTCTTCATCCCTTCTAGTACCCTGGTATTCCCATGTTCTTTTCAAGATTTTCTTCTCTTTATACCACGTTTTCTTCCTGAGTGATCAACTCAAAAGGTTTTAGCTACCACCAGTGACTCCAAATGAAGATTTCCACTATATACATCTTTACTCAACATACCTGTGATCCATCTTGCCAATGAGTATCCCTGCATGAATACACCAGATAAACCTGAAAGTTAACATTTCAAAATGAACTCACTGTCTTTTCTTGATGTCTTATTCCCCATTCTGCTTGATGGCAACCAGTTGCCCAAATCAGAATCCAGAGTCACTCTAGACACCACTGCTCACCACGCCTGGCTCCACATCAGCTGATTGCTAGAGCCCCTCGGTTCCATTTATTTGGTGCCTCTAGAGCCTGCACCTCTCTCCCTTCCTTTCTTCCTTGTTGACACTGTGGCCTATCGGGTCCTCATCCTCTCTCACCTTGTGTACTACAAATCTCAACTTCTTCAATTTACCCTTGCCATCGCCCCTAGAGTGATGCTAACATTCAAACCCAGCAATATGACTCCTCTGCTTAAAAGCATCCAGTGGCCTTCCTTTCCACCACTCCTACCTACAAGAATGACACTTCTTTCTATTACTTTCTTGTACCATATGCTCCAGCTGTGCCAATTCATACCTTAGTATTCCCAGGTCATGGTGTTCCCTGATTTTGAAATGTTCTCTAACTACAACAAGCTTATGATCCTTCAAGACACAGAACAAGTGCCACCTCTCCCATGGAGCCTCCCCAATTACCTCTGCCCCACATTCAGAGCAAAGAGTTAATCATTCCCTTCTTTGGGCTCTATATTACACACATTTATTAGTAAAGTTAGCATCATTTATTACAACTATTGTATTTGCAGGTGTGTATCCATGTGTATACTATATACACATACACAGAGACACATATGCTCCTTATAAGGTCACGTCTACATCCCATTGATTATTCCATCCCCAGCATTCTGCACGGTGTTTAGCACATAGCTAACTATGAACAAATACGTGCTGGCAAACTGCTGTAAGTCAAAGAACACCAGGATTTAGGGCAACAAATAAGTTATCAAGTTTAAAACACACACACACACACACACACACACACACACACACACACACACAGACACACTCAAAGAAGGTAAAACAGAAAACAGCACTGCTGCACCAGAACCTTCCCTAACCGAACTGGGAGTTAGGTCTGGCTCTACTGTATTTTTGAAGCTCTCCATTTCTTCCCCATCATATAACTCATATATTACTATAAATATCTTTGTATGTACCTTCCTTGTCAGGGTGAAATACAATTACTACTAGAAGTATTTCTAATTTAATTTTTGTTAGCCTGTGTAATGGAATGTGCCTATAGTTGCAGCTATTTCAGAGGCTAGGGCAGGAGGATCACTTGTGTCCAGGTGTTAAAAGCTGCAGTGAGATATAATAAAATAAAATAATAAAAATATTTTTTTCAAATAGAGATGAGGTCTCACTCTGTTGCCTAGGATGGTCTCAAATTCCTGGGCTCAAACAATACTCCCACTTCAGCCTCTCAAAGTGCTAGGATTACAAGCATGAGCCATTGCACCCAGCCTATTTCTAATTATACTATCAGCAGCTAATACTTACTGAGCATTTACCAAGTGCCAGATATCTTGCTAAGTGATTTACATGAGTTAAATCATTTAATCTTCACAATAAGACAATGTAATAGATCTTATTTTTATTATCATTTTCAGGTGAAAAAAACTGAGCTTTAAAAACAATGAACAGTTTGCCCATTGTCCCTCAGCTAATGAACAGCATTCAAACTAAGGAGCATGATTTCATGGCCCATGCTCCTGGTTTAACTACCATGCTATTTGACTAATGCCTCCCACCAATAACCCACCATCAAATCCGTGACTAAAGGCCAGCAGGATTTCACAAAGGCCTGGGTCTTGTTTGGCTTGCTTGTTACTTGGCATATAGTAGATACTCAGTAAATATATGCTGGTTGATTGGTTGGCTGAATGAAAAACTGTTTAAAACTTTGGGCTGGGCCAGACACTACAGCTCACGCCTGTAATCCCAGCAATTGGGGAGGCCAGGGTGGGTGGATCACTTGAGGCCAGGAGTTCAAGAAAGCCTGGCCAAAGTGGTGAAACCCCATCTCTACTAAAAATACAAAAATGTAGGTGGGCATGATGGTGGGCACCTGTAATACCAGCTACTCAGGAGGATGAGGCAGGAGAATCACTTGAGCCCAGGCAGCAAAGGTTCTAGTGGGCTGAGATCACGTGACTGCACTCCAGCCTGGGTGACGGAGCACAATTCTGTCTCAAAAACAAAACAAACAAACAAACAAACAAACAAACTTTGGGCCTAATTATTTTATTTTTTAAGCTAAACAATTAAAGGTTTTTTTTGTTTGTTTGTTTGTTTGTTTTTGAGACTAAGTCTCTCTGTGTTGTCCAGGCTGGAATGACGTGGCCATATCTCAGCTCACTGCCACCTCTGCCTCCTGGATCCAAGTGACTGCCATGCCTCAGCCTCTCGACTAGCTGGGATTACAGGCAACCACCACCATACCCAGCTAATTTTTTTGTATTTTTAGTAAAGACAGGGTTTTGCCACGTTGGCCAGATTGGTCTCAAACTCCGGACCTCAGGTGATCCACCCACTTCAGCCTCACAAAGTGCTGGGATTTACAGGTGTGAGCCATCACACCCAGCCTAAAGGGTGGTTCTTTATGATCTCAAATGTAAACTTTATGTTTTCAAATGTAAACATTATCTGGTTTTATTATATGAAGGTAAAGTACCTGCTGCCTAGGGTATCATGATAATACACCAGAAACAGTACAGGTGGTTAGACCAGTAAACTTTAAATGGAATCCCAGACCAACCTCTTAAACTGGGCAAATTACTGGATTTCTTTTTTCTTTGTTCGTTTGAGACAGGGTCTTACTGTTGCCCAGGCTGGATTGCAATGCTGCAATCATGGCTCACTGCAGCCTCTAACTGGACTCAAGTGATCCTCCCACCTCAGCCCTCCAACCAACTAGCTAGGACTACAGGGGTATGCCACCACATCTAGCTAATTTTTTAACTTTCTTTTGTAGAGATGGCGTCTTGTTATGTTGACCAGGCTGGTTGGAAAGAGCCTCAAGTGATTCTTCAGCCTTGGCCTCCCAGAGGGCTGGGATTACAGGCATGAGGCACCACACCCACCCACTTCATCCGCTTTCCCTCACCTTTAAGGGTGATCCTGGCAACTGTCTCTGTAAGTGATTTCTAAAGATTAAATGAGAAAATACAGATCTGAAAAATTTACACAACAGCTGGAACATAATAAAGCACTAATAAATGGCAGCTATTACTGTAATCTGAGAATCTGAACAGAAATGATACACTCACACACAAAAGAAAAGATAAGCATCCACTGTTTAAATAAATACAGCTTTCTCATAGGAAGACTATGTGCCATTTCATTATTTGAGTGTCCTGAGCTGCGTTTGGATTTGAGCATGTTAGTTACACAAAAAAAGACTTAAGAAAACAGCTACATTTTTATTCAAGCACGTGAGCTTTCTTACTCCTTTCTTGTGTGACCCTGTAAGTTCATATCCAGACAATTCACCTGACCTCAGTCTACCATTTCTCACTTCTCTCACAAGGAGACATATGTCTTATTTGTTATAAAGTTAACGTGTGAATATGGAGAAAGAGGTGAACCAAGGAAGAATTTTAATCTATACATATTTTTCAGACCTTTTTGCTAGTGACTATATAGCATTCTGCCCCCTCTAAAAAAATAAAGTTTCTACAAAAAGTTAATTCTATTCAATTTAAAAATGTTTTTAAGAAAACTGACATCCATTTTCCAAGATTACCTTAGATATCCTCAAGTGTCCCCAAACTAAGTTTGCAAAATCCCTTACCAAAAATGAAACAGTTATTTTCCTCTCTGAGTCCCATTCTTTTCAACATACACACACACACACACACACACACACACACACACACACAAAAGGAAAAAAAACTAGTTCTAGCAAACTATCACAAAAGTGCAGGAAACTTTTTAAGAAGTCATTATATATTATCATTTCATAAAACAATATAAATTTACATAAAATTTAAAATAAATGAAATAAAGAGTAGTCTGATTATTTTATATCTTTTATAGTAACAAACATACAAAGTGTTACTCTAAAGATGGGATATGTAAAATTTTCAGCTGTAAATTCCTTGGAATTTTTGAGTGACAGTGTTAAAATCACAATTTTAAAAATAATTATAATCATAAAAACCTTGGCCAGGTGCAATGGCTCACATCTATAATCCCAGCACTTTGGGAGTTCAAGGCAGGTGGATCACCTGAGGTCAGGAGTTTGAGACCAGCCTGGCCAACATGGTGAAACCCTTTCTCTACTAAAAATACAAAAAAATAGCTGGGTGTGGTGGCGCATACCTATAATCCCAGTTATTTGGGAGGCTGAGGCAGGAGAATCACTTGAATCCAGTAAGCGGAGGTTGCAGTGAGCCAAGATTGTGCCACTGCACACCAGCCTGAGCAACAAGAGTGAAACTCCGTCTCAGAAACAAACCAAACAAAAATCCTTAGGCTGAATTTATGCCAAAGTTTCTAAATTCTTTAACAGATAGTGCTTATTTGGTTTACCCAACTGCCAAATCTTACTATCCATAACAGGAGTCAGGAACAGCATGGACAGATGGACAGAGAAAACAAAACTCAGAAAAGCTCATGGTAAATAATGTACATTCACTACCTACTCTTAAAAATCCTTGATAAGTAGCTAAAATGAACCCATATACATTCTCTTCACTGAAATTCAATAGTAGTGATATGGGCAGAAGACAGGCAGCAGGAAAGAAAAGGTCAAAATTAAGTCACTTTGAACACACAGGCTATAAGCGATAGTTGGCTGTATTTATGTTTTGTGAATGAGAAAACCAATGTGACTTCTGCAAGTTCTCACAGAAAGGTAGGCGTGAAAAAGTCAATTCCAGACTTGAAGGTGACATCTATGGTAAAAAATGAGTGAAGATGACCAAGAGGGTATAAGTTTGTTGTGTCTCAATCAGTCTATTCAAGAGGTGGCAAAAAGAACACAGAGCACCATGAAGAGGTAGGCTGAGCAACCACTGAACTCATGTTCCATGGCAGGGCCCCATTCCACTTCACATCTCCATGCCTGCAAAATCCAGAAGCATGGATAAACCTAATGAGGTGTGAATAAATATTATTAATCATCCTCATCACCACTACTGCACTTTACCAACCACTTATTGAGGCCCAACATGTATGATTTTCTATTATTTCATTTAATCCCCAAGAGAATCAGATGAGAAAACTCAGGAACAAAAAGCAAGTAAAAGGAGGGAAGATGAGAAAATCATACCTAGTTTTGTTTGACTGCAAAGCCCAAGTTCTTAACCACCATATTACCTGGAAACCATGTTGATTCAAGCAGGGATACTCAGGAGTCAGTGAATTCTACTATGAGGAAGCCTATGTACAAGCAACAGAAAGAAGTAATAAAATAAGCCAGGTGCAGGAGCTCATGCTTGTAATCCCAGCATTTTGAGTAGCCAAGGTGTGAAGATCACTTGAAACCAAAGCCAAGAGCTCGAGACCAGCCTGGGCAATGTAGTGAGGCTATCTACACACACACACACACACACACACACACACACACACACACACACACAGAGAGAGAGAGAGAGAGAGAGAGAGAGAGAGAGAGAGAAAATAGAAGTATAGAATACAAATAGAAAGGATATAAAAGTTAATTACCAAGTGGGAATTTATGCACCACAAAAACAAACCAGAATATAATTGCAATGGAATTTCAAAGCTTCAGTAACCAGATTAACAATAACATCTATTTGGTATTTTCCATTTTCTCAAAATTGTCTATCCATCATATACATGTATGATTTACTTTTTTTCCACTTTAGTTTATATCTCAGGACTCAATCCCTCACCCAAACTACCATAACACATTTCCTAACTGTTGGCAGGATGGCTCCTACAATTGTAAGAGTGTCAAATTCAACATACCTGTGAGATTATTCTTTCCGCAAAACCACTTCTTTCTGCTTTCTTACTTCCATTGGGGTTCGACCACTCTGCCAGTCTGACAGTCACGCAGGCTCAAAATGCAAACAGTACCCTTGATGCCACTCTCACCTTTCCTCCCAAATAACGACGTTCATTCAATGAATTTCTATCATGGACTTCAACTCAATGCTTTCAAAATCCTCTCATTCTGATTTGGAACCCATGGTACCTCTCATAACTTCTCCCTAATCAATCTCCACTCTCCTGCTCTCAATCTCTCAATCTGACTCTATATCTCCTACTAAAGTTTCTTCAGTGCCAGTACTGTCTTCCTCTCTTTAAAACCCCTGCAATGCTGGGAACAAAGTCGTTCCCACAACAAGTACTCAAATATTTTTTTTATTAAATTAAATCCTGTTTATTGTGCAGCCACTAAAACTCAGTTATACTTTGAAAGGATACCCATACAGCCACTTAGGTTCAGTTGTTTTTATTTATTTTTTTCAGGGACTTTTGGATGAAGCAGCAACTTCATGGAGGTCAGAAAATTTAAGTAGGTCAAGGGAAATTATTCAAATAGTTTAAACATGCCTGTATTTCACAGGAGGCCTACACAATGATCTGTGCTCTCCCAAAAACAGGTATTTTACCCCTACCTGTCGATTCATGTATCATTTCAGACTGTCACCACCTTGAAAGAAAAGAATGATTTGTATCACACATTTGATGTTTAATATGTTCGTGGATACTAGGGTCACTTGGACCAGCTTAACTCTCTGCAGGGGAATGAGGAGAGCTGACAAGACAGTCTTTGGGATGTGTGCTGCTTACTAAGAGAAATGTGGAAGCAGATTCTAGATCACGGCTTATAACAAGACTTGAAAATAATGCCCCTAATATGAACACATGATTAATGATTAATACAAAGACTTTTTAAAACTTTAAGGTAGGGTCTCACTATGTCACTCAGGCTGGAAAGCAGTGGCACGATCATAGGGAGGTGGATCCTGCAACGTCCACCTCTCAGGATCCAGTGATCTTCCCATCTCAGCCTCCCAGGTAACTGGGACTACAGGCATGTACCACCATACCCCACCAATTTTTGTATTTTTAGTAGAGACAGGGTCCCATCATTTTGGCGAGGCTGTTCTCAAACTCCTGGGCTCAAGCAATCTGCCTGCCTCAGCCTCCCAAAGTGCTGGAACTGCAGGTGTGAGCCACAGCGCCTGGCCAAGATTTTTAATATTACTGCAGCTTGACTGTTAGTTTACCTTCAGCAAATGCCTGTTTTTGGTATCTCATACCGAAAAGGAGTTTAAAAGCACTAAAACATAGCAGTCAGAACCAAGAAAGACTTAACATGCAGCCTTGACTGGCGCGACATAGAGCAGTGTTTAGGTTAAAGAATGAAGCTGCCAAACAACGACGACAAATAACCACAAACAAATTGGACTGGATGACAGTAAATATCTGGATGTAGAGAATAACGGCAGGAGTAACCATAAGCCTAATGAGGTCTTCAGAATGAGATGATGTTTAAGCATCTGATTATATGACATTACGCAGGGAAGAATAAGAATACCACTCAACCAAGTGCTGAGCAGAGGGAATGTGGGATGGATGTTAAATTAATTGGACAGGAAAGTCCTGACAATGGCTTTCAAGAGCCCCCCCATAATCTATCTGCCCCTCACTCTTCCTGCTACTCTTTGGTCTCATCTCCGGGTACTCTTTCATCCTCACACCAGTCTAACCAGTCACATTGTCTTTCTTCCTGTTCCTCAAACAATCCATACCACACTCCAGCCTAAGTGGCAGTCCCTGTGCTTGGAAGGCACTCCCTCAGGTAGCTACATGGCTCCTTCCCTCACCTCCCTCAAATCTCTGCTCAAAAGTCCCTTCAGGCACATTTCAACCATCCAAATTTAAACTGTAACCTGACTCCTGCTCGAAGAGCTCTACAGACCCTCCTTATCCTGACTCATTTTTCCATAATAATTATCACCATCCAACAAACCACAGAACTTATATTTTATGTTTATCATTTATTGTCGGCTCCTGTCTACTCCCCTCCCCCACCCACTCCACATGCACTAGAATGTAAATTCTATGAGGGCAAAAAATGTTACCTGTTTTATTCACTGATTCATCCCAGTAGCTAGAAAAAGGTATAGCATGTATTAAGAGTTCAATAAATACTTGCAGCATGATTGATTAAATGAATATATGACTTACAGACCTCTCATAACTGAGCTACAGGGTATTTTTCTGAAACAGGCATCATCCATATTATGTGTGAAACATTTTACTGGGTTAAAAAAAAAAAAAAAAAAAAGATATAAGAAAGAAAAGACGAGAGTCCTTGACCTTAAACAATTTGCTCCAAAATTGCCTCCTAGATTATTTTAGGATACCACACCCACTTAATGTACCCACCCACTTCCTCCAACATCTGCTACAGACCTGCATAAATTGCACAAGTTTACAACGGAAAGGAAACATGTCCAGGATCTAAGCTCTGAAGGATCTGAGCTCTGAGCAGCTGACTAGTTGACTAGTCCTTTAAGAAAAGTTCTCACATAATTCTTTAACTCATTGCGCAGCTTAACAAGAAGGATCAGATAAAAAGTAAAACTTGTGTATGCTCAGTATGTGCTTTTATTAAAATGTTGCCAAACGTTTAGCTCACCAAATGAACTAATTCAAATGATCCATTTTCAATAAACAATTAACTTGAAATGTAAACCATTTACAATTGATAATGACTACTTAAATGAACGTTCAATACACTTATTTCAGACTTTTAAGAACTTCTGGTTTCCTCAAAATATAAATGAGGCATCAGTAAATGACATATAGGCCCTATTTCTTCTCAATGTTATCAAGGAAAAAGTATGTCAGATCATAAACAAACACTGTGCGTGAGGCTGGGTGTGGTGGCTCCTGTCTGTAATCCCAGCACTTTGGGAGGCCAAGGAGGGTGGATCACAAGGTCAGGAGTTTGAGACCAGCCTGGCCAATATGGTGAAACCCCATTTCTATCAAAAATACAAAAATTAGCCGGGTGTGTTGGTGAGCGCCTGTAGTCCCAAATACTTGGGAGGCTGAGGCAGGAGAATCCCTTAAACCCAGAAGGCAGAGCTGCAGTGAGCCGAGATGGCACCACTGTACTCCAGCCTGGGCAACAGAGCAAGATTCCATCTAAAAAACCGAAAACAAAACAAAAATACTGTGTATGCAATGTGATTTGAAAATGACCAAAGTTTGTTATGGATTTTATTTCCTAAAAATACAACTGGCGGGGTATGGTGGCTCATAACTGTAATCCCAGCACTTTGAGAACCCAAGGCAGGAGGATTGCTTGAGCCCAGGAGTTCAACACCAGCCTGGACAACACAGTGAGATCCCATCTTTATTTTAAAAAAAAATTTAAATATATACTACAACATCTGTTTTAAAGTTTATTGTGGGAGGAAGAAAGGGTTGCGTGGGGAAAAGTAAGAAGATAGAGAGAAAGCCAGAGAGACAGAACCATATATTTGACACTCAATCTGGTCTTTTAAAGATGAGATGGTGTTCATTTTACATAAGTACACTGTATCCAGTATGTCCCTTAATATATCCTAAGAAAGCAAGTTTTGTGAAGGTGATAAAGAGCAGTTTCTATTACTGGAATCTGAAAAATATGTGAGAGAAAGTAAAAATAAAGGCCATGTTGGCCAAGTAACTGAAATTGAAAATAATTACAAATTGGATATTATACAAGATATGGTCATTGTCCTTAAGAGACAAGAGAGGAGAAATCCAGCAGTGCAATTTGCAAATTTATAGCGCCTAAGCCAAACAAATTAAAATGAGGACGCATGGCGGCTGCGTCACATGTGACTGTATCATGCAGGTCTCCTCTGGAGGCCCGTGGTCCAGCACACCCAGCACAGATCAGCAAAATGTACCTATCTCTCCTGATCAGCTGGTTTTTCCTTCCCTCTCTTTCTAGTGGAACACAAATACTACCTACATCTCTGTATTTGTGGTAACCTGCAGAAAAGAATGAAAATACATATAAGGTGTGGACAGTGTCGGTGATGGCCTACAAAGTTTCACAAAGGCTATCTCTCAGCAAGAAAACTATCTTTTCCAAATTACCCTCAAACCACACAAGCCTATCCCTATCACTCCTCTAAGATGGTGTTAAGTATTCAACTGGGGATTACCTAAGGAAAATGATACACCTTTGGATGTCAGATGCTTTATTCTGAACTGTGATAGCCACCTCCCAATCTTCTGTGACTTTTTTCTGTGGCCTTCCCTCTCTTTTTCTGACATTCCAGCAAGAATACAGCAGCCATAAATGTGACTTTTCTCACACAACATGCAGATGTTAACAGCTATCTGCAGTTCTGTGGAACATCAAAAAACATTTCAAGAATCTCATAAGTGCTGACGAAACTTGCCTGAATTACCCACACTACCTCCTCCTCCACATTCCTTAAGCATTTTTTGTTTTCCAGAATATCTGGAGGGCAAACAAAGAAAAATAATCTACCAACTCAGAAGGGGAGAACCTCTAGCCCAAAACATATCAAATAGCTTATCCAATCTATATATTCAAAAAACTATGCGTAACACAGTAATTTGAACTTTATTTAGATATTCAACCTTCAACATTATCTGTCCCCACTCACAATCCCACAATCCTCTACAGAAAGTTTGAGAAGTTAAACATTACCTCATAGACTATGAAAATAGTTGAAGGACTGTTCATTGCTATTAAGTATATAATTTATGCAAAAACTAAGAAACTCCTTATTTTGTCCATTTGGGTACAATAAAAAATTATCTTTGAAAGGCTTCTGTCTAATAACTATGCAACTAATTAATAAAGTTACTATCTTATGAATTAAAACTCTTCATTGTAACCTTCATATAATCACAATTTTCTATCCAATTGATAAGGCAGTTTGGCTTCTTCATTGTTAAAAATGTCTTGAGGAAAAAATACGAAAATATAAGTACATTTAAAGTAAATGATAGAATGTTATTTGTCAAAAAAATCAAATTCACTGAGATACATTTTTAAGAAGAAATCAGGGGTAGCAAAATCTAGGTTGTTTTACTGGGCATAGATGTTGCCATATAATTCCTTTTTTTTTTTTTTTTAATAGTTCTATATCAAGATCAGCAAACTACAGATGCCGAGTGCTACTATCATGGTAATATTTTAAGTGTTTTATTAAGAAGATAACAGTACCAAAAAGGGATTTCCAACTAGACACTGCCAACTGTTTAAATGTTCCTTGAGACTATCTCAAAAGTTTTATTATGATCCGAATGTCAGTGATAGATCAGGTACCTATTAAAAGCTAGGCACTGTGATGGGTCTCTTAATAAATTATCTCATTTAATTTTCACAATCATGCCACGGCTTTAAGGTATTAATTTTCCCTTTTAACAGATGAGAAACATACGCTAAATAACTGGTTGAACAGGAGGTTAAATAACTGCTCGAAATCCAAACATCAAGCAAATGGCCAGGCCAGAATCCAACAGACATTTTTCTGATCTTAAAATTCACGCTAATTCCAATTCAATATGGTGCTTCAATGGATTTAAAGGCCCATCTCATTCCTCCCAGGGTTAGTTAGTATCTACTAAGTATAAGACACATAGCAGCTCAGGTTATCCTTTTAAAGGGGCAATTTAGATCATGTCACTTCCTAGCTTAACCCTCTGATGGCTTCCAGACACGCTTAGAATAAGTCCCCAACTTCTAGCAATGGACTGGCCCCTGAACTTGGCTCAAGCTACCCTGACCTTTGAAAATGCCAATCATGTTTTAATCTCAAGGCTTTAGAGTTGCCATTTCTCTGCACACTAAATCTTCTCATCACTCAGGTCTCAGTAAAAATCTCATCTATTTAAAGGTGTCTTCCTTGACAATCCAATCTAAGTGAGCTCCCACCTAGTAAGTCACTCGCCAGCTTTTTTTTCATTGTACTTATCCCTATCTGAAATCATCTTGTTCATTTTTCTGTTTCTTTGTTTATTGTCTATCTCCTCCCAGCGCCAATACAAATGCCTGGAGAGGAGGGACTCGACTCACCAGTCTTGCTCACTATTGATTCTTCAGCATCTATAACAGTGTCAGACCCATGGCGTGAGCTCAATAAATAAATATTTGTTAAATGGATGACTGAACTCTAGGTGCCATGGAGACACAAACATAATTAGATACCAGCCCAACCCTCGAAAAGTGTTCAGTCTATAAGAGGACAACCATACGAATGATTCCACAAGGCAAAATGTTTTAAGTGCCATATATGAAATAATAATAAAGTAGTATGTGGTATCAAAAAAGAAAATTTTTTAAATTATATACAAACATAATATTAAAAACTACTTATTAATTTCATCACAAAAAAGAGAGGAAGATAAATTAATGGAGAGACTATATAGACACTTGCTCGTTCTCTCGCTCTCTCGCTCTCACACACACAAATACTCTCTCTCTCTCTCTCTCTCTCTCTCACACAAGTTATTCCTCAGAGCGGAAATGCTCAGTTCAGACATGGCTTGTAAGATATAAACATCATTGAAATTCAAAAGCAGTTCTGAAAGAGAGGATGCCTCAATTGGTATGCAAGGGATGTTTCCTCCCCCTGAATACATTATGAACTTGCAGCATGCTAATATGCCATGCTATCATAAGCACCAGATGGGGCAGTAGGCAGTACATGTCCCATCAAACCTCAAGAAGATGTATTAATGTTCATGCTCTTTAAAAAAAAAAAAATCCTTTGCCTGTGTCCCTAGACTTCCACATTTCTTAGCATTCAGTCACTTTCTCTCAAAGCACAGTCCTCCAGGGCTGCTCCTCTTCACCAGATGGTGCCAGGAATCATTTCAATCTATTTTATCACAGGAGGCAAAGGCCACAAAGCGTGTCAGACTACACTTACTGAAGGCCTACCAAGCACAAAAGAGAACAACAGAAGATACAGGAGACATAAGAAATAAATCTTCTCGAGGCACTACCAATGAAACATTTTTTAATTACACTGAATGCTTATTTATGTCAAACAGAGAAAAATAAAAGGAAATCTCTGTATACCTAAACTTCCAAGACTAACTGATATTACTGTGAAACTGAAGTATACCTAAATACTCTATAAAGAGGATTGGGTAAACTCTAAAAATTATGAATAATCAGAAGGTGGCCTCAAAATGAGGCAAAGACATAATAATGGTACCTCAGTGCACAGAAATAGGCTCATTTGTTTAAAATTAACTATCAGAATGAACCCACATCCCAGAATTCAAATCAAAAGGTACCATCTCTTGACTCTTAGTCAACTTAGCTGTGTGGGCATCTAAAAATACTGCCAAAAACCAAGTCATAATTAAACACATAATTTGTAATTTCTCAAATATTTTTAAAAACACATAATTTAAAATAAATCATATTTCTCCACACAAGTCCACAAACATAAAATTAAAATTAAATAAACAATATTGATTTCCATACTTTTCAGACCCAAACTGGCTTATTTATGACCAAAAAGGGGTATTATCTCTAGAATATACAAGGACACAAAAAATTAAAATTTACAAAACTTGTTCTCCACTTGATGATGCTTAAGAATCCTCTGAGGGCTTATTCAAGCACAGATTACTGGGTCTACCCTCATAGTTTCTGACTCAGTGGGCTAGGAGTGGGGCAGAGAATTTGTATTTCCAATAACTTCCCTGGTGAGGCAGATGCTGAAGGTCCCCTTGACCCCATGTTGAGAACATAGCTACACCATCCTGTACCATGCCTCCAAAGTACTTGACTGACCCTGTGAGAGTCTTTAATCTGTTTAGAAAATAGTACTATTCTTGTATTAGGATCCTCAATAACTAATCTAAACTGATCTTCCGATAATTTTTAAAATGCGTGAATTAAGAGAAATGTTTACAACGTATCTGCCAAATTAGCAAAATTATTCTTTAAGGTATACTGAAACTCAAAAGTCTTATCCTATTCCTTTCAAAGGAGCCAATGTAAATGTTGAAACAAAGATAAAAGAGTAGAAACAGTTGAAGAGGGCAGCATTAAAATCATCCAAATTTTTAAAGAAATATACATATTATATACTGAATGAATTATTCCAGTAATCGCTATAGAGTCTTTAAGATACATTTTATGTGTCTATCAAATTGCTACTTATCTAGGATTACTGATACAAGAAAGTACTGGCTAAATTTATCATGTAAAAGATAAAAATATTTCATTAATATTCTCTGTTGCTAAAGTCTTACCCAGTGTGTATGGTGGGAGGCTGAAACATTATACCCATCCTCCACTAGGTGACAAGAATGAAAAATGGCCAAACTACATGAAAATGCCCAGGTGGAGGGAGAGTTCATTTCCAGAATATCACACACAACTGTCAAAAGCCCTTTACTTTGTTTCTAATTTTAGTAATTATGTCAGAAAGTTTTAAGTGTTGTATGTTGCATTACACTTTTACTAAGTATAATCATGATAAAATTACCCTCAATTTCAACTAACATGCAGCTAGCCACCAATAAAGTTGTACAGCCACAAAATAAATCTGTTTTCTTTAACTCTGAAAGAAAATTATCATTTGTAAAAACTACTTACTGAAAATTTTTATAAGATTCATTTCTTAATTTTTTCCTCTTGTTAGTTAACATGCCTGGTGTATTATTTCTTTCTTTTGAAATCTCCATGGATCCCAGTCTACCACTCCTTCACTCACGTATTCATTAAGCAAATATTTGCTGATTGCCTACTCTATGCCAGGCTCACAGGTAACCTGAAATGGAATTATTAGAAATAGGAAATCAAGATCTTAATGTAAATGGCAGCTTTATCATGGCGAGTTGATGATGCTTAAAATGTCTATTTTAAACAGTGAAGAAAAGAAGCTGTACCTTGGGATAACACTGAACTGAAGTAAAAGGCTAATCAGAATTCAGCTCTCCAGCAAAGCTACCAAAAAGAGACAAGAAAATCAGTA
Organism: Saimiri boliviensis; assembly: GCF_048565385.1. Classification (NCBI taxonomy): domain Eukaryota; kingdom Metazoa; phylum Chordata; class Mammalia; order Primates; family Cebidae; genus Saimiri; species Saimiri boliviensis. The sequence goes on along the minus strand of NC_133463.1, from coordinate 34,741,077 downwards.
GGGGTGGGGTGTGGAAGAATTGGAGGATAGACTCAGTGATGTAAATTGATGCCACAAATTAAAAGTGCCATTTATTAGTACCTGAAAGAAAAAATAAGAAAACAGAAGACAGGCTTTTCAGGCTCTCACGTAAGCATGTGCTTTATCATGTGATCACCATTCTAAGTTTGGTTATCTCGTTCCCAAATTCGCAAATAACTGGGATGTGTAAAAGGTGGCACGCTGATAGAGAAGGGGTAAACAGCTGATACAAAGATGAGACAGAAAATCCTATCAAGCATAGGCAAAACTCAGAAAATCTCAAATAACCTACACAAAACACGTCAAGCACAACAGCTGGCACTGTTTTGTGTGGGGTTAAACACTGTCCCCTATTTTTTAACTCCAAAGAGCATCGCTGTCTACCTTTAATAACTTCTTTGTACAGGAACACAGCATATCTACAATCACTATTGCCATCCTGTGAAAGTTGGCAAGGCAGAATAATGGTTTCTACTTTTAAGACAGAGAGTGAAACTGACGGACTGTAAAATGACATGTCCAAAGTCACAACACTAAATGGAAGAACACTGACTCACACGCAGACACTGAAATTCTCAATGCTCTGTGTGTTTAATAGATAGCCTCTTAAAACATAATATGTTGATTGCTCATAATATAAACCTAGGTCATAAAGCTAAATACATTCAGCACAAACGGACCAGACTATAAGAAAACCATAGCCATTCAAAAGGATTAGTAAGTACAAAAATTTTAAGCAAGTGAACAAAAGTAAGTATGGCTTAAAGAGATGATAATCTTGCTCTCGAGAAACCTACAAAATGATTCCGTTCTCAAGAGGTCTGAGGAAAAGGTTTATTAACTTCACAATGACATGGTACCAAATGTTTCACACTCAGAACATATGATCAAAATAGAGATAAAGATTTTTAAAAAAACTGGAAACATATTCCTCCTATGTAGTAAGTAAACAATATCAACAACAGGTAACTCTTCCTTTCAAAGACATTGTTTAGAAGGATTCCTAAATTATACAAAATAGAAAAGGTTTTGAATGCCTTGTCATACCTATACTTACCAACTTTGGGAGCCACTTCATGTTTGTATTAATTTATTTTTTTAAGACAGGGTCTCACTGTGTTGCCCAGGCTGGAGTGCAGTGGGACAATCATAGTTCACTGCAAACTTGAAATTCTGGATGCAAGCGATCCTCCTGCCTCAGCCTCCAGAGCAGTTAAGACTACAGGCACATGCCACCACGCCTGGCTTCTACTTCATGTTTAGCAAACACTGGTCTATAAAGAATGCCTAGATAACTAAGAAGTTGGGTTTTGCCTCTGAGTGCTATCATTTTCTGTCTTTTATAAACCAACTATGTATTTGGAATATTCTAGGAAGTTGAAAGAAAATATTTAATACAAACTTTAACAAGTGTTCTCTATAGACAAAAATATTTGTTTTGATTCCCTCTACATATTTTGTCTGTAGACTATACAAATACATGCTAAAGCAAAAAGAAAGAAAATAAATGTTAACAGGTTTTTCAAATGAAGGGTTACTATAACTGCTAAGTATATAGGCTCAGATACAACTATAATAAATAAGAAACAATGCCCATTTTACAGGGAAAACCTCAGAATCACAGCCTTTCTTCCTTCCAGTCTTACCCTCATCAGGACATATTTAAGCATTTCAAATGCAAGTATATATAAATTGTTACCCCAGGACCCTCAAATTTTACTAGATATGTAATAACCTGAGAATCAGTATAGCAAACAAGTCCTGAGGAAGGTAGTGAAATTAAATCAGGGAAAGTTCAAACGTAAAATAGCGAAACACTCAAAAGCACAGCAATTTCTTTTTTTAAAGTTAGCACCCCATCACGATCATCCCAGATTGTGAAAAACGCTCAGTTTACTTTGTCAAACTCTTTAAAATGCTTGTGAAAGTCATAAACATATGATAAAGACATCCTCCTACATCTCTTCTTTCCTAAAAAGCATTTCACCTATCTAATTACATAGCTGTTAAAGCCAAACTCTTCACAGTATCGTGTTCTCACAGGTACTTCTAAAATTATTTTCTTCCATGAGCGTTAGGTATTCTGTACAAGGTTAATAAGCCATACAAAATTAAAAGAATCCCTCTAATAAAGTGAGCCAGACTACACTTATCACTTAGCCTCTAAAAGGGAAATGTGGAAAACAATCAAGCCTTCTAGAGAAAGCATCCCACAATTTTAAAAATCAACTGCTTTTTTTCTTTCTTTGCAGGAGGTGGGGGATAGCAAAAAAAAAACATCTGCTTTCTTAAGAGTGTACTCATCTACTGGAAATACTGTGCTTGCTTGTCTAGGAACTCCTGGGGGCAGAGCCATGTGTACCCAGCAGTCTCACCACCAAAAAACCAGCTGCTTTTTTAGGCACACGATTTTTACCAATTTTGTCTGCCAAGGTGTTAAATATATTATTCACTTTCCAATTTTCTACTAATCCAAAACACAGAAAACCATCCATCAGAACTTCCGACTAACAAAAGAGCCAAGATGATCACATTCCAAAAGCCAAGAAGGGTGATATTTCAGTTAACCTGTATAGCTTTGTCAGGGAATAAATTTATGATTTCTGTTTTCGCTCCTATATTTTAATGTGCCCTATGATTTCTATTAGGGTTTTCAAAACAATAACATTAATTCTCCTGATACCTGTTATTTCCATTGTTCTCTTTCAAGTGGAATAGTAACAGACAGAGAAATAACCAGCTTGCTAACCTGTCTTATCCAAGATCATTCTTGATGATGAAGGCTAATGCTTTTCTATCTTTATTTTTCAGCAAAAAGAACTCTACCTTCTATGCTACTATAATTCTTCAAATGTTCCATTACAAAAGATCCTGTCATTAAGCCACAATATTCCAGACCCCTCTCAAAAATAAAATGAGGAAACAAAAGAACTCAAAGTCCAGGAAATCCCATCTCTACCATTTAACTTTACCTATGTTCTTGGGCAAACTGCTTAATTTATCTGATCTTCAGGTTTCAACCAGATCACATGGTAACAAAAACAATTTGCAAAGCTGTCATGAAAATCAGAAAGTATATACAGTGCCTAGCCCACGGCCTGCTATATACAGGCTTTCAATAAAAGGCTGCTCTTAGTGTACTATCAGAGATTCATTCCATTCAGAGACAGCAGTTATATATTCCCTTTGAGATTAAGAGGATTTCCTGATTCCTTTGATTGGAATTCTATGGGTTGAAAAATATAATTAAGCTAGACGTTCTCAGAAAGTACATTTACATTAATATTAATTAATGCAAACAGCGGTTTGAGAAAGCCAGCATGACAAACCTGGTTCTTGGTCAGGTGTGAAATCCTATTGTTCTCAAGTTATGAGTCATTTAAGTTAATGACTTATTCCTCTAGATACGGTTAGCTACCAAAGAACTGCGACTGTACACAAAGAAATAGCTTCCAATAAATACTATATCCACTGCCACACACAGAAATTAAAATCTAATAAAAACCAAAATGAATGCCCTATCCTCAGTGTAAAAACAACAAACTAAAAAATGTTAAGTTACATTAAGTGAGATCTAGGCTGCAGCAGGTAGAAGGAGACAGGCAAGGCATTCTAATAGGCCTTCGCTTAGCCCACCGTGCGCCCTTCCCTTATGTCTCTGACTCCTAATCCAGGTGGGTACCTCCCCTGTCAGCTCCTGCATGATCTCCTACTATATCCAGGCTCTGTTTAATTCTCTGCTGGGAACACTCCAAACATTCTGAGGGCATGGAGGGACTGAATTATGGTTATCTGGTATCTGATACATTTTGAGCAACCTACAAACGTCTACTACCAGTATTTCCTCATTACAGTAACTTTTCTGTTGTCATAGGCTTATATTTTTGGTTCTGCTTAACACTCTCTTAATTAACTACATTTAGGTTCCCTAATTACCAAACAATTATAAAATAAATTTAATGGGCACACTTTTGCCATAGGCCAAGTGATTATTGCTACAGAATTTTCTCCCAGGTAGCTCTGCAATCCTAGAGTGGGAGGGCAGAAAGCACACAATGAGAGTGAACCAGCACTGAAAATAAAAGACAACAAAGACTGACAATAAATGTACACTTAATGTACATTTGCGATTTAGAAGCAGCACAGTAAAGAGAATGACCTCAGAAGATCTTACTTTCATAAACTACCTGAACAAGTCCCTTAATCTTTAGGAGACTCAGTTTCAACATCTGTAAACTGAAGGTGCTTGCAAGATAAACCTTCAAGCTCTAAAATATATTTGTTCCTCTGATGGTTCCGAAAGCTTTTCAGAATATTATAATTATAGTATCTTCTTTGCAAACATCCATTAACAGTGTAGTGGTAAGATAGTTAATAAAAATGTCTGTCTAGGCTATATAATGTCTGCTAAGCAAATGTTTACTTTAAGAAATAAAAATAAGGCCAGGCATGGTAGCTCATGCCTGTAATCCCAGGAATTTGGGATGCTGAGGTGGGAGGATCAGGACGTCAGGAGTTCGAGACCAGCCTGGCCAATATAGTGAAACCTGGTCTCTACTAAAAAATACAAAAATTAGCTGGGTGTGGTTGTGCATTACTGTAGTCCCAGCTACTTGGGAGGCTAAGGCAGGGAAATCACTGGAACCTGGGAGGCAGAGGTTGTAGTGAGCCAAGATCGTGCCATTACACTCCAGCCTGGGCAACAGAGCAAAACTCCATCTCAAAAAAACAAACAATAACAACAACAACAACAACAACAAAAACGAAAGAAACAAAAATAAACAAGTAGTTGTCTTATGAAATCTTAAGATGTCATAACCATCACCTCCTTCAATAAAAAGATTAAACAATTATCATTTTCAATAGACCATTAACTGCAGAGGAAGATGGCCTGTAAAAGTTTCCAAATATCATTTTAAATACATAGAACTAAAAGGCCAAGTACTCTGAAATGTTAACAGAAAAGAATGTAAAGAGATAAAGGGGGAGAGTTTCAGGGTCTGAAGGGAAGCTGGCATGTCTACATGTCTGCTATAAAAAAGTAATGCTGCACAATCTACATTTATAATTGGGTATTTACAACTTACATAGTTTTCTTCTATAGTTGACGCAAGGCTTGTTTGATACAGCAAAGAGCCTGATACAATGGCAAACCAACTTGCAAAGTAAAATAGAGTGTCAGTGAATAGACTGCTGTGAGTGTTTTTATTCTTGCATAATAGCATTTAGATGCATCTATTAAAAATATAACCAAGTGCATTATCCAAATGTTCAGTTACTAGGGATACTAACAGTTGTCTGTCCACAGCAATTTCATTTCTGTTTTTTTACACAAATCATCGCTTGCAAGCATTGATGTTAAAAACAGAAAAACAGTCTAGTACACAGTGGCTATAAATGCCAAATCAATTTTCAGCAGATAATAAAGTCCATGTTTTACAATCAGCAATGCACTGTTTTACTACCCAAAAATGTAAGCTAATAATATATAGCTCTACTAAATGGAAAATGCAGATATGCTGTTAAAAAATGGGCCGGCTGTGAGAGGATGGATCATTTCTGCAGGGACCTTCTTAAAGCTATGTGTAAGTGTTTTGAAAATATCACATGATGTGGCCATGTGTTAAAAATTACAGCCAGTTAAGTTCTCTGCTAAGGAAAATATGTGGGCAATTTATGAAATGCACTCCAGGATGGAGATGTCTTAAGTAAAACCAGATTTTGAAAACAAACCTTTTTTTTTTTCTCTTTTGGAAACTTGAACTTAAAAAAAGTTCCAGGCACATCTGGAGAGCAGGACCATTGAGAAAGGGTGGTCTGACCGAGTACTAGCCGTCTTCTAAAAGAAAAAGCACTATTTCTGGGATACAAGGACTGTGCTCACTTATTGTCCTTTTAAGGAAACAGTCCTGAAAGCATTTTGTAGGTCAACATATGTTCTTTGATAATATTATACAAAGATTCATAAAAATATAAGTGTTTCAGAAAGCTTGGAGTCACTGCCTCCTGAAACAATATAATGCCCAAGGTCTCCCAGCCTTCTCATAAGAAAACATTTTCCTTTTCTTAAACACAAGGATCTAGTTGTTAGAAAAGTGACAGGTAGTGAAATATTTCCTTATAATGAGTTAAATAATTTTGAAATAGTTTAATCTATTTCTTTAAAGAATGTTTAGCCTCTTTTTACTTTTATAGTTCATTTTGTAACAATATTCTATCAACAGCTTTAAAAGCGTGTTTTTTAAAACCAAAATAGTTCTAGAAATCCTTAAATTAAGACTTTTTAAACTACCCGCCCCTAAAGATTGGTATGCCTGAATAAGATCAATTTGTGCACATCTGTTTCCAGGGATCCCCAATTTTATTGAAAAGACCTTAGATATGACAATTGTTACATCATGTCTGAGACAACCAAGAATTAGTTTTGATATCTGAACTACCAAACATATACGTATGTGTGTATATGTACATGTAAGTATGTATGTTGATATATAAATGAGTAGTCATTTTTTTAAAAAAATGCAGATGGTATCAGATTGCATAGAACACAACCTTTTAATTTTCTACACATAATGTCTTACTTAAAAAATATAAAACCTGCCCAAGATGGCTAAAATTGTCCATTAAAACAGACACGTATGTATGGACTAAAATAAGGTAAAAACATATTTAGAGGTAGTCCATCCAATAGTAGAATTTAAAAAGTGCAGATGGGTGTCAAAAATAGCCAAGTGTCAAATCTGCTCAAGTATCACCATTCTGGCACATGCTCATAGTCACAGCTGTTAATATATTCTATGTATGCAAGTACAAGGTTTTCTAACACAGTCGATGAGAGAGAGAGAGAGATAAGCAGTGCCCACACTTCAGGCTATTGCTATAGAACCAGACATATTAACAACAACACTAAAACAAACTTATCAATGACTAAATCCCTAAGTATAGCTCAATGCTTTTTAAATAAGGGTGCTTTGAAGCTTAGTTTAAAATCATCCTATTAGCTAGAAGTAGCAAGGGTCCTAACTAATCTCTTTCACCTATTATAATTCACAAATGACTTACGTTTATTATGGGGTTTTGTTTTAAAAAATTAACATACAGACTCTTCAAAATGCTGATAAGTCAGATCATTTAACACATTCATTAACAGCATTTAAAAAAAGATTTGAATTATCACATAAAATCAGATAAACTATGCTACAATATTCTGGTGAAATAAAAAACACAGGCACTTTCACACTGATTCTGTATTACATACCCAGGGTATTACATCTTTAGTTGTATGGTGCATATAAATCAAGATGAAAGCTTAAAGAGTTAAAATGACCTTTCAAAGACCTCAGTCATTGTCTTTTTGTAAATTGATTTTCCCCATATTTCAGCTACACACATTCCTAGACTACTAATGAAAAAGTGCAATTCTGCCACAAATGCATCCTTTCTGCATATATATCAATAATGATTAGGATGAACTACAAGACACATCCTAAAGAGAAAAACATTCTTCAAACAACTGGCAATACCTACACACAACTGTGGCTGCAGAAAACTGGCAGATAATGTTTCAAAACACCATCTGTGAGGTGTACAAACTCTGTGACCAAGCACAGCCTCTTCTGCCTGTCCTACCCAAATCATCAGTACAAATCGGCCAGCTGGAGGATCTCTATCTGCCCTGTCTTTTTTATCTGAAGATAGGAAGCTCCAAATTAGGCACAGAGCAATTTAGATAGTTCTTGAGAACAGCCGAAACAACCCTTTCCCTGGCCAGCCTTCTCCATAAGCAGAGCCTTCACTGGCAACGATCACAGAAACACTCCGGGCTCCAAAGATAATATTTTTCAGAGGAAACTGACATGCACTAAATTTCCAGGACAACAGCTTCACTAATTCAGCCGGCTCTTTATTTTAATTAATCTATTTCAATTATTTGTCTGATGACATCTAAGGGCTGTGATTGAGGACAAGACTGAAATTCCTTGTAGTTCCAAAGCTTCCTTCACTTTCTCTAACATAAACAGCTTTTTAAAGAGATCTTATTCCAGGATTCCGCCATAATCTGAAAACTCTCTCCACAGATGAAATTTCCAGGACACCAAGTATAGATGACAGTCACAAAATCCTGAACAGAAACAATACTTCTTACTTGAGCTAAAGCCCTCAAGTAAATTGCTCCGGCAAATATACGTGGCTGTACGACCCCCTCAGCCTTTAAAATACGTCTCCCAAATTGTAAAAGCAAAGGCTCCACACCCTGTACCCCTCCCTGTATCCAGAGCTTAATGTTTCTCTTTATGCTACCTTCCAATCACACCTCTGTCACCCCCAGCCTCTTCCTGCCCACATCAGATACAACACGCTATGGGGCAGAAGGTATTTTCCATGCATAATAGAAAGTAAGCTTTCTTCATTGGAAAATCAGAGAGAACACAGAACAAGACTAACTCACCAGGCATCCTTGAATCCAGCGTACCACACAGAAAGTGGCTGTCTCCTAAAAGCAAGCGCGTTCCGGGCTCATGCCTCCTGTTCTGGAATGAGTGGCAGCAGAGAGGAGGGCCATCAGAGGGGCTGGGGCGGCATCGCCGGAGGCAGGGTGCTGGGCGCGTGCGCCTGCCAGGCAGAGACAGATGGAGAGCTGACACTCCGGATTGCACTTGGAGCAGAAATGTGGAGGATGACAGGAGCACATGTGGCCTTGAACCCAGCCCTGTCTCTTCAGGCAGAACAATGACAGGGATGTGTGTGCAAAGTATCACAACCCCTACCCTCCCCTTAGCACTCTACCTCTCTCTGCAAGTTTCAGAGCACCAAAAAGCAGAAAGTGAAATGCAGAATAAGCTAAATGCCGAATAATTTATTCACCACCACCCCCATCCCGTTCAAGGTTAACCCTTATTTTGCCAAAAGATAGAAATGTAGACCTGGCCCCCTACCACTGCTCACAATAAAAGACTTCCCTTCATCTTCTCATTTTCACAGCCATAATTGGGAACTATATTAAAAAAAAAAATAGGCACAGACCTCAAAGCTTGTTTATTCAACTGGAAATCCCAAACAGTCTACAAACATTGTTATAAGACTTTGTATATTGTGCCAGTTTATCATCCCGAACAAAGTATCAGAACCATTCCTTTTGTCAGCTTCTCAGTAGTATGTGTAAAATAGAACACTTTTTAGAAGCAGAGCCGACCACTTTTATTTAACTCGAGTGCTTTTAACCCCCTGGGATCCCTGCGTTGATATGCTCCAAACATTTTCAGCTTACTTTCCTTTACCTTGCATAGAGATCCATGGGAGATAAAAACAAAATCTTCATTGTAAAGCCTTTTCAAAAGCTGAACAATCATGTCCTCCTGATTTCTGATTTTTTTGCACACCCTTAAATGTTTATCCTTCCCATGAATAACACATACCCAGCCAGGTTCAATGGACTCTTCCCTATTAAGCTTTAATGGACACCATGATATATAAAACTAGGAGCCTTTGTTATAGTGCTTTATCTAAAGCTGGCTATTTTCTTCTCAGCAGTCCCTCTTTAGTCCTTTGTAAAACATCCCTGCCTCATAGGAGAAACATACGCCTGCCTGCCTTGCATGTCTTTTCTAAACACACAACAATGCCAGGCAGAAGGAAAATATTGTTCTCTCCTAAAACTCTTCCTCAGTTTTACACTTGCAAATCTTTCCTAGGTCTGTGTTTGTTTCAACAACAGGGCACATGATGAGGTAGATCCCTCAGGCTTTATCTTTCCAATGTATGCGCAATCCACTGTCAACACAGAAACAATTCCACTCAGGTCCTCTGATCTGCCTGCAAGCTCAATGAACATGATAGGCAGGAGCATTCTCCTTAACTCTTGCTATTCCTTTACAGTCCTCAACAGGTCCTTTACTTACTCTACACTTTCAATCTGCTTTTAGCACTTTTCAGATGGATTTTCACATTCCTTGCTATCTCTAAAAAATTCTAAAAACCCATATGAAAACAGAGGCAATGACTCTAACTTCTACCTACTCATTCTTCCTACACCTCTTCCCATGAGTGCACACAACCTGTTTCAAAGCATACCCACACACACTCTCCCTCTGCACAAACTAAAAATATATTCTCTTTGATAAACAGTGTCAATCAATAAGAACTTCTGCAGCCCCTAAATACTGTACCCAAGAAGTGCTGCTTTATCCAGCGAACCCCTCAAAAATCCATCATTGTCAGAGACAACTTGTAAAAAGACTACAATTCATAATGATTACTCTGTTCTGTCACTAATAGTATACTGCACCCTATTTATGAGGCCAATCTTTTTGTTCATCTTAGTTAGATGTCACTTGTAATGAGGTTCTGTGTAATGGATTTCAGTACAGTTAAGCACCAAGCTCAAACATTCTTATGACAGAAAGCTTTATAGCAGGCATGAGTGTGATAATCAATTAAGTCCTGCTATAAGGGCCTTTATGGAATCCAGCATCCTAAATCAGTAGATTTTCATTTTTAAGGAGAGTATTTTTTAAAAGCCATTTAATGCTACATGCCACTGATTTTTTTAGTACTATACTTATGTTAGAAAGAAAACATTTTCACAGTGGGAAACCCAACCTTTCATCAATATGCATGGTGAATCACTTCTAAAATAGAAAATCATATGACAAAATGCAATACACTTTTGAGAAAACTGGATGATATCCGGTTTTAAAATGGGGTCTTAATATCGTACACTGCAAGTCCCTAAACCGCAGCTCAGAAAATTGAACTTCCATATGCTGTGTGATTATGTATCTTTTCTATGTGTAAAAAGGCTTTTTAAGCTGTTATCTGACTACAGTAATTGCCACTTTAAATTGATCCACGTCAACAAAACCTGGATCCCTGGAGATTCTCACCTAGAAGTCTGATTGCAGAAGGGCCTAGCTGAATGTGTGTGCATCTGAGACTAGTTCAGCATTTTCTCAAGGAACCAGTTTCCTCCTCCTATTCTTTAATCCATGGAGGCAAGAAAAGCAGAATCCCATTTGGCAGTTCTCCCTGAACAGGGAAACCTGGATATGCAGTTCTACACAGTTACTTAGACAGAAATAACTTTCCGTTTAAAAAAAAAAAAAAAAGAGGGAGGATATGGAGCCAAGCTCTCTAACATTCAAATTGTATAATAAAAATAGACAATCAATAACATGATGAATGCATTTATACAAGTGAATGGGGAGAAAACAATACATATTGCAAAAGTTTTCTCCAGTACAAAACACTGTCATAAGAAGATATATTTTATACAACTAAAATATATCCCAAATAATAACAAAGAATACATTACTCACCAATTAAGTACCTCCTCAGGAGAACCATGTCAGTTTACGCATGTCATTGAGTTAAGAACACAGCCCATTTCTAAGGCAATGTTTTAGAGAGAGTCATTTAAATCATCACTTCCCAAACCAGTAAGTTTAGTCAACAACAAAATGCTGTGCTCCCACAAAAGCAAATACATAAATTGTTTTCTGACAACTTTAGATCATTCATTGAAAGGCATTATGGTACTGTATTATTCCAAGGTATTTTTCACTTATGTTCACAACAAAACTTCCCTGAAATACACATTTTCCCTTTGTTCAAACCTGATTTGGCAATAGGGACTAGCAATCTACTGATAAGCTCTGCAGTTCATGAAAGCTCTCTACTGGTAAAGGGAGAATTTGAGTTAAATCCTTTCCACAGGTCTTCTCAACTTTCCTCTGGGCTTCTAGCAGGCTGTTGTGATACACTGTGACTTCACACAGTGGGTATTAAGTGAGTTAATTCAAAGGAGCTGAAACCTCATTGATCCTAATTGAAAGCAATACACCCAACCAAATACTTCCCTACCCCATCTGCTCTGGCCTGCCACCAGCTATTCAATACAAGAGAATTAATAGTTTCAGATATTCTAACCAACCCAATAAAGGCACTCATTTAAGCAGGGCTGCATTAACAAAGTGAAAAAACAAGGGCAAAATGGGTTCAAATGGAGCATTTTACTCCTAGTTGGCTTTAACAAAGCTGAATAAGGCTTATTCTGACTTTTTATGTGCAAGACTTGATAAACTGAATGAGAAGGCACTCAATGATCACCCAACGAGCATTGATGAATGGTCATTAAGACCCCCCCTGCTCTTAGAGGAGACCCTTCCACAAAGTGGCACACCAGCTTGAAAGGGCGGACTCACTAATGTCCAGATTTCTCCGCTTGCTTGTCCCACTTTCAATTTCAGACCACTGGCCACCAAATGAGGCTGACATATTGGAAAATAATGTTTTATGGGCGGGTGGTAAAAAATAAAATGGAGGCATTAGCTCTGCTTTCAAATTCAAATCTGCTAGTTTTGTCAGACCCCAAAGGTTTTGATTTTCCACCCAGCTGGAAGCTATTAGTGTTTTCTAAAGGCATCCCACTGACAAGGCAAACCTACCTAATGTGTGAGTTGTTGGGCTAAGGGAGATGGACCTCTCTTTTGGATGAATTCCTAACTTCTCATCACTTTGACAGTCAATTAAATAGATACAACACCTAATAAAAATGTACATTAATTTGTTTCTGCCACTGAAAGCCATCTGAAACTGTATTAAATAAAAGCCATAATAGATTGTCCCCTGACAAAGATAAATCCAATTATACTTTGTCTGCAAAAAAAAAAAAAAAAAACCACACAAATGGTTTGTGTTTCAGTAAGGCTACAATGTAAGATACAGCCAACCACAAGAAATAAGTGGGATAGAGGGGGGGAAAAATCTAAGTGAAAAAGTTCATTGAAGTATTCCATCAAGGTTAAGAGGTTATCTCTCATTTTAGTTCCCTTATATAAATATCTGTTGTAAACAACTAAACATATTTATACTATTCCCTCCCTCAAATATTTCCTTTGGGGGAAATGATTGGCAAGCATTTGTACCCCCTCAGCTTTCAGCCAGCCCACAGAAGAACTCACAAGAACATTGCTTAGATGACAAAAGAACAGGAGACATGATTGCCATCTTAAGAATTTGAAGGTTGTATAAACATCATGGGGTCAAAGGGTTATTTAGGGCTGTCCAAGACAGCCTAAGTGCTAGCAATGAGATGAAATCAAGTAAAAGAAAACATGCTGGATAGAGGAAACCTGTCTTAATAGGTGATTATAAAGACATTACAGAGGCAGAAAAGCTTTACTACTCAAATCACTTGCAACTAGCCAGACAAAGCACTATACAACACAGCGGCCCATGGAGGACATGCCATAGGTCTGTTAAGAAATCCTCATCTACCAGAGCAAGTGGCAGGCTGAGAGCTAGAAGTCACAACCCCTAGCCTTCACCTATGACTTATGTCAAACTCATGGACTCAGGTCACTTTGATTTTTGCATCTCCATCAGTTAAAGTGAGCTAATAATGGACTCTACAACTGTACTTTGAAGATTCCAATGTTAAAATAGTTTAAATAATGACTTCCTAAACTGATAAGTCGAGTAGTCTCTACGATATTCTTTTTTCCATCTTCAATGTCTACAGAATAAAATATTAGTGATATCATTCTGACAGTTTTTCAGGCAATATATTTGACTTTTAACTCTGGTTGAAGTACAATGTCCTCTTACACATGAATAAAAAAATGTGCATTTGTATATATAAGTATGTTGTGTGCATTTATGTGCATGCGTACAAAATAAAATCTGTTTAAGATAAAGTATCACACTGAAAGTAAACAAAATTTATATTTATAATAATTACAAATTGTTTCTGACAGTGCCAATGCCTCTAAAATATCACAATACATTGTAGTTCATTTCCACCAACTTATTTTTAATGTCTAATATTTTAAAAATTTTTGAAATGCTATAACAGCTTTTAAGACTTGCATCGATTAAATTTGATGCTATTTAAACACAAACTTTAAACCTACTATAATAATATAGTTAAAGGTAGATTCCTACATAGGCACTAACAAGGGGTTAAATTGTTTTAAACATTTTTAAGTAAAACACTTCCTTATTAATCCACAACACTGAACACTAGCTATATTAACTCTTGTTTTTTCAAGTAAACATTTCCCATAAAGACAATTCCTAAAAACTACACATTTGCAAGTAAATCTGCAAATAAGTTACCATTTACAGTTTTCATATATTATGTATAGATACAAAAATCACTCAGATAACATGGAAAACATCCTAACTACCCATCTCTTATTCATTTGACAAGGACTGTAACACTATATGGAAAACCTTTGTTTCAATGTCACCACCTCCCCATCTTGACTAATGGCGAGTTAGTTTTGTTAAAACGCAAGGGTGATGGCGTATGCTCCGATGAACTTTCCCCCCTCTCAGCACCAGAGACAAAAACCTGCAGCTCTGCTCTGTGCAGGCAGCCATCTGGACAGCTTTCCCTCAAAGCCCAGCCCACACCACACTGCAGGCAAAATCAGAGGGCTTGAGAGCTCTGTGGGGCTATTCATGACATACCAATTTCACATTTTCTGCTTGTACGCTTGCAACAATAAATGCTAATGAGGACTATGAATGACAATTTTAAAGACAATAAAAAGGTCTCCAAATCCCTTGCATATGGAGACACTGTTTTCAAAACTTCACCTTCTGTTACAGAGCTGTTAGAGACTGCAGGAGAAAAAAAGAATAACCTAAAGAAAACAATAAGATGATCAAAGCATAACTGAATCCTAAAGATTTCCAGAGAAAGCAATCTGTGTAAGCCCAACAAACAACAGATCTTACCACCCCTATGAACAACCCTATGAATGCATGAGATACCTTTAATCTCTACTACCTTTGCCTTCTGTAGAGATGCAGCTTAATAAAAGCAATTCTTGCAGAACATTGATTATATTCACTTTTTTGGAGCCTTGAAATTCTAAGGATAGTATTTGTCCAAAAATAATTATAGTAGTCATCATCATCATCATCATACTTTGGCATATTTAACATTCCACATATCTTTAAATAAATTCAAATGCAAAGTAGTTCTCTTCTGATAATATCTATTCTTAAAAATAATGCAATTGTGGTGGGTGGTGAAATTATATACAATATTTATTCTCTATTTTTAATATTTCTGTATTTCCCAAATCTTCTAAAATGAGAATGTATATTTTGAATTTAAAAACTGTTACTTTCAATGCAATGAAAGAACTGAAGGAATGACATATAAATGGTTTGGCCTAGATAGGAACTAAACTATTTTACACAACAACAAAAATAAAACAAAAGATTCATTTTCCTATAGTTCAGATAAATTGTCTAAAGAGTGTTCTTTTCATTAACAAGGATCAAAACACTTTCAACAAAATCCACCAGGTGGAGCAAATACACAGCAATAAAAAAAAAAAAAAAAAAATCCCAGAATTTTTGTTCATCATATTTTCTTTCATAAGACTTTTATCTCTAACAAATTCTCCACTTTTATCTCCCCACATTGCAAATTATCAAAATCTATGCATACATACTAATCTGTCACGTTTATAAACAATTCAAAGTTACTCAAAAATGACTTTTAGCTGCAATGAATTCTATTACAAATGTTCATTCCAAAACTGCTCTATTTGTTCAAATAATACCCAGCATAGCGTATTTGCTTTTATATCAATGTAAAATTTTAAATTAATATTTTACAGTGACACTACAGGGTTTTACTAGGCACAAGAGAATTTAATGTTGTATATTCTGAAATATACTCAAGAATGGTTAAAGTCTATAAATCTCAGTGCAATTCCCTTACTCTATATGGAAATTTCAACTCTTTCACTTACTAAAATTATTCTTAATTGCATCTACCAAAATATTATTAAAATTATGAAATATTGTGCCTTTTTACCCATTATAATGTCCTTTTTTCATTCCTATTGGTAAACTGACACAAGTCCACAATTACTTATATGTTTTCCCTTCACTTTCTAGAGTAATTCAGTACCTCCCTTTCTCCTCTCTCACAGATTTTTTTTCTTGCATTTCAGTCTGCACTTACTGAGCACCCTCAGTGCAAGGCTCCAAAACCAAATTCTTTCATTTCTGACGCCACCTACAAGCCACAATTCTCCCCATTCAGTTTTCAAAGTCTTCCACATTTTTCTCACATTATATACTCTCTGCTGCCAAAGCTTAATGCTACACATGGTCCTAATGTTACCCTTATTTAAGAAGACTCCACTTGGACAGAACTACAAAAATGTTGGAGCTTAAAAGAAATGTACCAAGAGTTTGTTGATGTAGGAGAACACTAGTTAGGAACGTCGACTGTGGCTTGAAATATATTTATATGTTTTGGTTTTTCATATTTATATTGATGTTGAAAAGAGAAATATTCTGAAAGAAATGCAGCAGGCTGATACATAAATAAACATACAGATGCCTGAGGACACACATAACACTATGGCAGAGCTACTTACACTGTGCATAATAGATCACGATGATGCCAGCTCCATCACAAGGCGCACCAGGCTAATGCAATTATTTAAATGATTATATATTTTTTTTACTAGAGTGGTAAACAAATATATACTATAATGACATTACTTCCATAAATGTAATATGAAAAAGAAGTTTTTAGAATAATTCCCACCAAACTCTTCCCTGCAAAGCCCAATCCCTTTATTCTTTGCAAAGGACAGAATCAATTCCTTAGAGCTGTGCTTGTGCACTAGACAAAGGTACATATCACTCTCTTAACATGTCCATAACTCCTATTAACATTAATGGGAGGCACATACGTGCACCTAAAGGGTAAATGCCCTTCAGTCTGCATGACACAATCCTAATGAAGTAGTTGGAAAAACCAAATCACTGCACGTGTAGTCACACTTTCCCCTCCCTTTGCAGGAAACACCACCAGAACCACCTTTGCTCCCCAGCTCACAGCAAAGACGTTTCATCTATCCACACTGTGGACAGAGAACCTGCTGGTTCCTCTTGGTAAGATAAAATCCTGTTATATTCGTGGGATCTCCCAAATGGCTCTATCTTCAATCACTTCTCAGAATATTTATCCCATGTTACCCTCAAACTGGCCACACATTACTGTGCAAATATTATTTCTCACCACCCCCAGCTTCATCAAAGGGTGTGGCCCTCTTCACAGCAAATGTCAAAGACATATTCCAATTCCGAGGAAAGGAAAACACATCCAAGTGTAAAAGTTCTATCACCTTTTTTTCAAGTGGACTATTCTATTTTCATGGACAGATTAAGATTCCAAAACCGCCTCATAAAAGCAATCTCTAAAATCCTAGCTCCACATGGGCCTACTAATGAGTCTGACTTGAAAAGAGCAACACACATAGGACGCTATATAACGGGAACTAAGAAAATAAGAACCCAGCAAACTAAGGCCAGCCCTCTGCTGGTTAACGTCTGTTGCTGTTGAAAGAGATTGTTTCATAGCAAGGCCAGTAGTGTAAAATAAAAGAGCCAAATTCTTAGATCCTTTTTTTTTTTTTAAATCAAGCATGTCTGTCAGTGTGGTCCAAAAGGGGAGAGCAGGGGACACAGCATTGGCAGGAACCTCAAATTCCTGACCAAACCCTCTTCCACACAATGCCTTCCGAAAGAAAGGAACCCAGGGTTTGAGCCAGCCTGACGCTGGCGGACAGACAGGGCTGGCCTTGCAGGATGTCAGAGCGCCAGGCGGCTGTGAGAGATACTGGGTTTTCACACACTCCCAGCCTGACTGTTTTGCTCTTCAGGTAATTACACAAGGAAGCAGGGCTGCTGGGTATGAGCCTGACCCCAAAGCTGTGGCTCCATGGTTCTGCATATCAACTTCCGCAAGAACTGCCCGGAGCATCAACAGAACATTCTCCTCTCACTCTCATTTCCTTCTCCACCTCTTCCTAAAGCTGACCCAGAAACAAATCCTGCCTACAAAAACATCCAGAGAAAGGTCTGATTTTATTTGTCATAAAAATCTTTGTGCTATTCCTAGTCACTACCCTCCAAATTTTAAAAAACAAAAAACTACCTTAATGGCAGGAACTTCATAAAAATTCATATACACCAAATCTATGTAAAACACTGGTATCTTAAGATGGATCAAAGAAAATTATACTCAAATAATTATAATTTTTAACATGCTTGATTAAAGTGTAAATCTTCAAATTCAAAGAAAGCTCACCAAGAAATAAATGATTTTGATAGTCCAGTTTATAAATTAAACATAGTTTGCATTATGTAATTAACATCATTATTTTAAATTTTGATGGTGGTAATTAATGTAAGCAAATACCACCCATAATCTGGTTTATTATGTTTCATCAAAAATTTTATTTAAATAAAACTCTAAAATATTTCTTATGTGCAGTCATCATTAAAACTCAGAATTATCAGTCTTTAAAAGATAAAGTGATCATTTATATATGTATATATATATAATTAAACAATGATAAGAATCATATAAATAATATATTCTTCCTTCATCTCAAAATCCACAGAGTAAAATATTGGCTGAAAGAGACAGAGACCAAAAGAGAGAAGAATACAAAAGCATGCCTGCTTGTCTGTGTTCAACACAAAGAACATTAAATGAAAACAACTGGCATGCTGCCAAATTCCTATAGAGGCAAAGAGATTCAAATAAATTGATTTCACGCATCACACTGACCTGGGATCAGTGTGCAGTGCTACAATAAGCTCAAAGCTCCATGTGGGGTAAAGCCCATTAATGCTATCAGACCCCTCAAACATGACCAAGAAAAACTCAAAATAAAAGCAGATACTCTCTAAAAGCAGCAATTTTACTTAAGAAAATAACTTTCCTCTTCCTAACAAAGATACCAATATATAAAGGTGCGGAGCATCATCTATATCAGCATTTTAAAAATAACCCTTTTTCAAAATACGAATGTGGCTTTTGAAACCCACACAATATGCAAAAATTGATACTACCTATATATCCCATCCCGTGATATGAATGAAGTTAAACACAAACCCTTTGCAACAAAAGTTTCCTGTCATTCTTTTCCTCCCAAGCTGCTTCCTCTTACATCTTTTTAAAAGCATATAGATCTTTTTAATATGGCAAATACTACACCCTTGGTAGCATTTTCCTCAATGGCTTATGAGGGCAAGCTCCTCAGGCCAGACCGCCACGTCTAGGTGTCCTAAATCTGTCTGGTCCCTACAATGGCAGGCATTACAGGAGAACAGCTCCAAATGGCATTCTAGAAGACCAAGCACTGTGCATACCTTGGGTACGCTTTAAAACACCAGGTGGGAGACACACCAGTACTCTCATTTTGCCAGCTTCCACCCAAGCTGATGGCATACCCCTTTAGTATCATTTCCCCCTTGGCCATTGCCCTAATAGAGGCCCATCTCCAGAAGACCCCAGCCTGCTTCAAACTTGCTACACAGAGCAGACTCTCTGGCGCCACCTCAGGCCATTCTCACCCACAATGCTGACTGTTCGGCCATGGGCAGTCCTTTGCTTTAGCTGCTTCTAAATTACAACTCCAAAACTCCAAGAACCCAATGGATTCCAGGTGTTCCAAGACATAAAGTATGTGATTTCTGTTCTTCTCCACTTCTTGAGTTTGAATCCCATGTTTCTATACATCTAATATTACAAAGAGAAAAAAAAACTAGGAGTAATTATTATTAATATATTTATTCATTTATTTAAAAATAAGGTCTTGCTGTTGCCCAGGCAGGAGGGCAACAGTGCGATCATATTCCCACTTTAGCCTCCCAAGTAGCTGGGACTACAGGCATGCACCATCACACTCGTCAAGCGTTTTCAAAATGTTGTAGGGATGGGGTCTTACTTTGTTGCCCAGACAGGTCTAGAATCCTGGGCTCAAACAATCCTCCTGCCTCCCAAAGTGCTGGGATTACAGGCATGAGCCACCATGCCCAGCCTAGAAGTAAATTTTTTTATGCCACATGGAAAACAAAGAAAATCCAATAGTTATAAAATAGCTCAATACAAATATGTGTATGTTTATACACACATGTTTAAAGTATGGACACAAACCACGCATATAGGAGAGTAGGAGAGAGAGAGAAAAAAAGAAGAAATTGCACATGGTATTTCTGATACATGACGCTGGGGATTCCGCAGATAAATAACAAATAAATGCATTTAAAATTATATTAAGATGTGCATTCTTGTCATGCATTTTTGCTTTCAACATGGATCTTCCAAGCTGCAGTGGTTAATCGCCAGCAGGCCAGATATATTCCACATGACCAGAAAGAAATAGATTGTAATGGGATGGGAGTAGGGAAAGATAGTAACTCTATGTAGCTGCCATATGTTCAAGCTTTAAAATCCAATATCCCTTTCAATTTTTAATCTGCATCTTAGATATCTTTATCATATTAATACAAACTCCATGCAGATACATAAGGCAGAAAGCAAGGAGTTCCATCCTGTTTGGAAACCCAAGCTGATGGAAGATAACAACAAAACAATTCTAAAATAGTGATGGTTGTTATTAGTTTGCTTCCTTTAAGATATTGATACCTTTCTTTTTCTCTATGCAAGACTTTACAAGGCTAATCAATCAAGATCTGAGTTCTAAAAAAAAACCCTAGGTTTAGTAACAACAGTGCATAAGGTAAGAAAAGAGAAGTAGTCATGGGAGATGTCTCAACTGCTTCAAGAACTGAACTCCTTGCCTTCTCTTTTGAATTGATGTCTCTCATTAATTGTATTAAAAGAACATCATCACAATATGAAGAAAGAGGGATGAAAGGAAGGGAAATACAGACCCAGAAACCAAATCATGATCAAGGCTTCCCCAAAGGAGTGTATCGTTCTACAAGGAATTATCTCATTTTCTCTGGTCTTAAAAAAAAAAAAAAAAAAAAAAAAAAAAAAAAAAAAAAAAAAACACCTTATTTTCCAACACCTTCCCGAGAACTTTAAGAATAAGCCGATAAGCATTTGTAAAAATGGCAAGAGTAGAGATTGTGAGGTGGACACCAGCAGTAATGTTTCCAGAACAGTGGTCAGTGAGGTTGAGTATTTCACTCCCCCTCTTTCCACGTAGTCAGTCAGTCAGTCACAGAACTTAAAATCTCTTCCCAACCACTAGAGTGCCAACCAGTATCACAGAACATTTGTGTTGACTCTCAACTTTTTCTTAGCAGTGAATCCTTATGTACTGGTGCTTCTGTACAAGTCCACTATCCACTAAACCTGGAACAGAGCTGGCTACAGGAGATGTGAACTCTCTCTCATAATTCAGGGCTTCCTTGAATTTTCAAATATTGCAGACTTTAAGAAGTCTCTTGCCAAATGGCAATACTTAGTTTATATTTGCTGTTTTCCTAAATTTAGATATCACCTTTTTTTTTAATGTGTCTATGGAATGAACTCTGCTTAGGGAGTGACATTTGCCTGAAAGTTTTTTAAAAATCCAAACACATCAGAAGAAATAATAAACTGAAAGGCACTTTTTTTGCCTATTTAGTCAACAAACTGTTTCAGAAAACACCATCTCCTCGTTACAATAAACACAGAAATCGTGGCATAGCTTTTACTCTTTAACTCCAAGTATTGCTTAGCTTATAACAGATGTATTATGAAACATGGCAAGAAGCACTGCAACAAGAAGAGGGTGAAAAAATTTGGTACTTGATCATTTGATATATTCAGACCCAAAGCTATGAAACAGGGTTCCCACCACCAGATTGATCTCCACCCAATCCCCACACCCAAAGATTTCAAAAACAAATGTTTAAAACATATAATACAACAGGCACTAGAAGAAGGAAGGAAAAAAAGAAAATCTTTACAATTATAATTTATCAAAAAAAATAGATGGATTTTTCTGGCACATAAGTAAATTACAAAAATCAAAATATTTGTCTGTTCCTTACCTTGACAATATTCAAAGTTCCCTTTTTTCCGGCAGTCACCTATTACTAAACTCAGTGCTCTCCAAGTGTTTCTTTTGACAGATATCATTCTCCACCAATCGCTCTGCTAATTTCCTCTCTCCTTTTCTGACTGGGACAGAGATTATGTTCACCAGCCCAGAGATCAATCTTTTCTATTGACGACAACAAAGGGAAAAAAAATGCATATATCACAACCAGTCTGAAGTATCATACTCATCTGTTTACATGATAACACTAGGCCAGTTTTGTTTTTAAAAACACACACACACACACACAGATACAAGCTCTTCTAAATTTTAGAAGAATCCAAAACAATCCCCATTGTCTCAGTTCCTATAATGACATTTTCTAAAGGACTTAATTTTCCAATCATGTGACTCAAAGCTTGATACAAACTGAACCTGAAAGCTCTTTTCTTAAATTGGTTTTAAAGATATGTATATCAATACATTAATAGAATGTTATATTTTACCTGTTTCAAAAAAAAAATAAATAAAAAATCTGTCAGATATTATGTTTTCTTCAGGAAAAAATTTAGACTTTTTAAATGGAATTTTACATACAAGTTAATCCTGTTTCAAAACAAAGTGGTTTGTTTCATTGTTCAAATATTGTTTCATTGTTCTGAAATTTCAGTAATGCCATTTTAGCTCACATAGTTTAAAACAACAGTGAAGAATAATACTTATGTAATAGTTTAAAAATATTAATAAAGCAAATATTGTTGAATTATTTTACCAAATCAACAAATTTCTACACTTTTCTTTTCTTCCTTTTAATAATACAAATTTTCCCATTTTCTGGCTATATTTGACAAATTTAGAATTTGTTCAATCACAAGTATTTATTGAGTGTCTATTACTCATCTACTATGATTAATAATGCTACCACTACTATCACAACTATGAATAGAAAAGTATTGCTATTTTATTCTTACAAACTAGGAAATATAAGAGTCTAGTACAATCATACACATATAAGGTAGGAACTCAATAAATACAAGGGAAGAAAGATTTATAAAAGCAGTCTCAAAAGGAATTAATTACTAAGGCTGTTGCTATTATTTTTTTAGACCCAATTACCTCCTAGAAATTAAAATTGGTGAACATATTTTGATGTAAATAAAACAAGCAGATTCTACATTTAAAAAAATTGATGTAGTTTATGTGCCACATTATGATTCTTTTGTGATGCAATCAGTTGTTTCTTCTACTTATTTGAGGTTAAAAAAGTAAATAAGTACTAATTAATTAAAATACATTACTAGATATTTCTTAGATGGGAATTGCCTTGCAGTCAGCAAAGATCATTAAAGACAATCAGCTAGATCTTGGAAACATTTAGCTTACTATGAATACTATTAATTTTATTAACGAATGGTAAAGCAAAAAATTTTCATAATATAACCAAGATATATAAATATATGTACACATATAGATTATGGAAGTATTCAAATAGTGGAGTGGGGGAGGGGTGCACACACAGGGAAGACTGGAAGTAAATACACATAGATGTTAAATATGATTATTTCTGGAAGACTGAAATACGGGTAATTTTTCTGCACAATTCTGTTATTTCCAATTTTTCTGTACAAAGGTAAAGAACATTTTATAGAGAGAAATTAAACAAATATTGGGAAAAAAGAAAACGTATACTCTTCTTGGATTCAATCATAATATATATTTTGTGCTTCAGCAACCATCAACAAAGGCCATTAGAGAGCCTGACAAAAGTGGATCATCCCCCTGTACGAGCCATAGTTAACAATCTCTACTGAACAAATGAACCAGGCAAAACATACACAAATCCCCTAGAGTCTAAGTCTATTTCTTCCTTCTCATGACTGCTAAATACCAGAACAAAGTCTGGGTTTATTAACAAAAATGGTGTAGTGAATCTTCGTTTTGAGGCACATAAAATTACCATGTGATAAACTTCCTTTAGGACAAATTTCTCAAATAAAAATGATCTCTCAATGTGAAAGATACTGGTTTATTTTTTACCTTCACTTGTAGTGACTATCAGAGTTTTCTGAAGTGAATGAAGAAAATTTTGGCAGGAACATAACAAAATATTTTAAATGTACATATTTATAAATTGTTAAATGTTAACACAGTATACAAATATACTTTCAAACAACATACAATGTAAATCTAAAGTTAACTATGAGGGTTTTACCCACTTAACTATTTTATATGTGAAACAATATATCACAATTAACAGAATCACTCAAAAAAAAGCTAATCTTTGGAGTTTTCAGAATAATGACCGGAGTGTGACATTTGTGTTTCATATCTCCAACACATTAAATGCTCTTCCAACATGAGATAATAATAAAATAAATAATGGTAATAAGTGCAATGTTCAGGTATTCCTGATACCTATTTCACACTGAAGTCTGTCACATGGAAATGATAATAAGAATTCTATCTTTAATAATTGCTTTGTTCAGAATGGATGCTCAGCCCTCAAATTTGTAAAACCTCATTATGAGGGGAACACACTGAGAAAAGTTTAAAAGCTAAGCTCTACCAAGAGCAGAATGCCTCAAACAATTTGTAGTTCTACAAGTGTTATTTAAAAGGCTCAACATGTTGTATTACCATGGAAATTGTGGAAAACATACATTCCCAAACAAATATTACTTTTTCTCAATGGTATGAAGTAATGAAAACCACATGTGTAAATCTGCGATCCGTGCAGTAGTTCAAGCTGCAGCTAATAGAAAATACAGAAAGTGAACTCTGCTATATAAAGGATTCTTGTTACAGAAATATAATGTGAAAACCAGATGCAGACAGAAAACCTTAATCACAGATGGGAATGTAATCACTGGCATACAGAATACTTTTTTGATCAATCTTAACCATATGCGCAATGTATTTATTTTCTAAGGAATGCAATAACTTGAGAGAACCTTCTATTTGAATTCAGTTAACCTCATATGGCCTTGGCAAATCATTCTTGTATCAGTTTATCTTTCAAAAATTTAATAGGATGTAAAGACTACACACATCAGAATCAACCTCAAAAGAGATCAAGTGCAGTTCCCCATTACTGTATTTCTCAATCACTGCCAGGAATCCTTTCTGCCTAAACACATTTCTCTAGAGAATTCTATCAACATTTGGGGCATTTTTTTCCTTTAGTAAATGATATATGGTTATTCCAAAAATGAACATTTAAACACGCCTCTTTTTATCTATCAACCTGAGTTGAATCAAACCTTAAGTCTAACTCTGTTTTTATTTCCTTCATAGAAACGTTTTATAGTATAAAGGCCATTCCTTTACATGAACAAATATACTATTTGTTTTTATTTCCAAGGAGAATCACCACAAAAAGAGCCTGTTATATTATATCTGACTTAGGAAACATTACCTTGGTAAGTACAGTTTCTGGCATTGGATTGTAGCTTACCTTTGTCAAAGCTTCACCATTTCTTTGCAGGCAATTCTGTGTCCCTCTAATTTGAAGGAGTAGTCAACAAAGCACCATGTATGCCTCACTTCAGGACTATATTCAACTTCCAACAGGAAGCAACTGAGACACTGTGTGACTTGGGTACCCCTCATCATAGGCCACATGAACTAAATGTCATTGTCTTAGTTTCACAAGTTTCCTTAAGCTTCCATGCATACATTCATCCAGATTCTCCCTCTCTCTTCTAACTACTCATCTCCTAGATCCACGCAGAGAAACACACAGTCCTTATTCTTGCCTAATCCCACATACAAGACCCTCCGTCACTTGGCACTCATCTACAGTATTCAGCCTCCACTGCAACCACGCCCTTCCAGAGTGCAGCTCTTCTCTGGCTGAATAAACTCCCTGATGGAATGCTTCCTCTCATGCTCCTGGCTGTGTTCACTGACTTCATGGCTCTTCCCATAGACTCCTCGCTGCACGGCCAGTTCTTCCTCAACCCTCAGGCTTCAGTTCAAGAGTCACCGCCTCAAAGATGCTTTTCCCAACCATTTGAAATAAAGTCCCACTACCATGTCCCCCGCCCACCACATCATTCTAACAGTGTTTCTTAATTGTCTTAACTACACTTAACACCACATGAAATAATCTTAGTAACTTTTTTATCCTTCTCTCTCCCCACCCCAAACTGCAAGATCTGTAAGAGCTAGGGTCTGATCTGGGGTGCTCATTACTATATCCTCCACATTTGGAACTGGACTAGGAACACAGTAGTGGGCCAAATAAAAAGAAAAACAAACAAATCCCACCCAGTGACATGCCACAAAGGCCCAATTCAATCCCCATGACTTTTGCAAACCTTTCCCTGGCTACTTCCGGAGCCTGTGATCTTCTTCTCTTCTTTATACTACAGCACTTTGGGTCTATATCAGGCTCTGGAACCCTTTACCTGCCAGTTACTGTTCACAAAAACTCATTCCCACTGGTGCTGTACAGAGAGACAGGCCAGCATGGAAATCACTCAGGGCATCCACGGCTATGAGGCCAGCCCTTTGTCTCACACTGAGCAGCAGGACACTGTGACTGGGAACCACAGCACAGTCCATACAGCCATTAAGGCGTAAGTGCACTCTGGCAGCTTTTTATGCATTGAGTTATCTTGTAATTGGGTGTGTCAGCTGTTGTAAAAATGAGATCCCATCTTAATTTCTTACACCTTTGGACCCTACATTGATGCACTCTACTCATTCCACTGGCAGGGCTGCAAGAGCGTCGCCATGTTTATTCAACAATGCTCATACACAGTACTAAGCACAGTGCCTGGCACACAAAAGATGTTCACTAAATATTGGCTGAGTAAACAGGGAATAAATGATAATGGAATACAATCTGGTCTTTCTTCGAGTCCTTTTCTCTTGTGATAAGACATTATTTCAAAATCCTACAATTTTTTTTAAAGAACAAATTAATCAGAAGGGAGGCAACCAACTGAGTATCAGCAATGCAATATGACAAGTGAGTTAACAAACCAGGCAATTTTAAATGGTAGGAAGCTCCTAAATGTCTTCTCTGTTGCAGATATAACTTTTCAAAAACTAAAGTGTTATAAATGACTACGGCATACACATGCTATTTAGAAGCCAACTGCATGCACACTCTGGCTGGACTGGAACCTCAGTTCCTACACTTACTTATCAGCTATTTGACCTTGGACAAGTCACTTAACCTCTCTAAGCTTCAGATTTAAATCTCCCAAGTAAGATAATAACACCTAACTTACCAGGATGATGTGAGGAGATAGTACTTGTAAAGTGCCTTAGTGCTCCCAGTGCAAGTACTGTTTCATCCAATGTGCTCAGTTACTATTATCTGATACTAGAAAGGAGATAGTTCCTCTTTTAATTTAAATAAATATGAAATAAATGAAGGCAAAGGTCACTACTCAATAATATCAGTATAAACATAATCTTTTTCTTTCTGAAAGTAATTACTGCACTATTAGTGATAAAAACAAAATACTTAGGATCAGTCAACAAAGCAAAATATGTGGAATTAAGCTGCAGGCCCTAAAACATTTTGGAGTGACAGAAAAAAAAACCATACACATATACACAAACTAAGGTACTCTGTGTGTGTGTGTGTGTGTGTGTGTGTGTGTGTGTTTTCTTATCTAATTTCATCTGTGAAGAACTCTTCTAGGGAATAAGAGAAGAGAGAACAAGAATCATTTGCAAAGACTGTTTTCTCCAAATAAAGGCATTTCTTCCATGCCGGCAATTTCCACTTGGGAGAAAAAAAAAAATGGGACTTTGGAAATACCTGCATTCATGGTTGATGGTCACACATCTCAGGAGGCTACAACTGTCCAGCTGCAAGCATGGCCTGGCTTCTGCTGTTCCTATTAGCTGACACCTCTCTCTTTCTTCTCTCTCTCTTTCCCTCTCTCCCCCCTGCCCCACCTTTCCTCTCTTCCTCCCTCCCTTTGTCTCTGTCTCTCAGAAACTTGGAAAGGAATGGTATTTTTGTACTCTAAACAGTAACTTTTCTAAGTGCAGTGAAAGGGTTTGATCGTTTTCCATTTGTACTTTAATATAATTCCCTCCGGCACTTGGTGTGGCTGACCCTGTTCATGGAGAAAATTCCTTCATGGTAGGGTTTGAAGAATTCCAGGATAGCAGTAAGCCCTGGAATAGTAAAGCCTTGAAGAAAATCTAGGTTCAGACCTTGTCCCCTCATATACGCAGGGCCATTTTGGGCAAGAGAGTAGATCTCTAAGAGTGACTTACAAAATAAGCTCATGGCAAGTTGACATTAAGACAATATGGAAACCTCACTCCATCAAAGCCTCCCTTGAGGCCCCACACGGCTGTCTAAAATTGTCTAGTCACTTGCATTAAGAAACTGAAGGCTGTACTTCCGAAACTCTCTTCAAATAAAAATGTTACCTGAAGAAAAAACAGTGAGACTCTTTACCACTTCTGCATTCTGAGCCAGGGCATCTCAGGCTGAGATGGACCTGCCTCACTGTTCAGTACCAACTGTGGTTGCGAAGCTGGTTCATGAGGCAGTAGAGCAGCTGGAATCCCACACAATGTCAGAGAAAAGACCAGACTGGATGGGGAGGAATGTGGTGGGAAGGGTCCTGGAGGGGGCGCGCTCAGCCTGGGGATCTGCCCAGAAAGCAGCTATGGGTTTCCAGAGGAAGAGAAGAGGAGACCCTGGCAACTAAGAGACAACCTGAGGGAACCTGGTAGAGAAAATCTGGAAACTACTACAATGATCTTTAGCTTTGCTTGGACCCTTGATCAAAGAAATTGTTCCATCTCATAAAAATGTCCATATACACAAAATTTTGCTTACAATTTCAAGAAGCTCATCCTTTATTAAAGCCCATTAATGAACTTCAGGGTTAGAAAACAAAATTAAAAGTTACAGTGTGCATCTATGAAGATCCAGGCATGACTACTTCATAATTTGCCTGAAGAGGGGGTGTTCTCCAAAAGCAATAGCAAAAGCCAAAATTAGCAAATGGGATCTAATTAAAGAGCTTCTGCACAGTGAAGAAACTAACATCAGAGTGAACAGGCAGCCTACAGAATGGGAAAATATTTTTGCAATCTATCCATCTGACAAAGAGCTAATATCTAGGATCTACAAGGAAATTAAACAAATTTGCAAGAAACGAACCAACATTTACATCAAAAAGTGGGTGAAAGATATAAACAGACACTTCTCAAAAAAAAAAAAAAAGACATTTATGCAGTCAACAAACATATTAAAAAAAGCTCATCCATCATCACTGGTCGTTAGAGAAATGCAAATCGAAACCACATTGAAATACCATTTCACACCAGTTAGAATGGTGAACATTAAATAGTCAGGAAACAACAGATGATGGAGAGCATGTGGAGAAACAGGAATGCTTTTACACTGTTGGTGGGAGTATAAATTAGTTCAACCATCGTGGAAGACAGTGTGGTGATTCCACAAGGATCTAGAACCAGAAATACCATTTGACCCAACAATCCCATTACTGAAAATACTCCCAGAAGATTATAAATCATTCTACTATTCAGACACATGCACACGTATGTGTAATGCAGCACTATTCACAATAGCAAAGACTTAAAACAAACCCAAATGCCCATCAGTGTTAGACTGGATAAAGAAAATATGGCACATATATACCATGGAATATTATGTAGCTGTAAAGAAGAGTTAGAGTCCTTTGCAGTGACATGGATGAAGCTAGAAACCATCATTCTCAGCAAACTAACACAGGAACAGAAAACAAAACACCACATGTTCTCACTCATTTTATTTTATTATATTTCTTTTCAGTTGTCAAAACTTACAAGCCAAAATATGACAGCAATGAATTGTGCATTCTATGACAAGAGAACACAATGAAAGTGACCCAAGGTGAAAAGAGGCTGAGAAAAAAAACATGCTATTGGAACCAAAGATTTCACTTTAGCCTCAGCAGTGAAATGTTTCAGAATAGTTTTAAGTAAATCACTTGAGTTCAGGCATGAGTTCTCAATAATTATTTAACAAAGCATCAAAAAGTGCCCCAACTGTTCCAGACTCCCACTTTCAAGAGGCTTACAAACCAGCAGAGAAGTCTGAATTTCATGGATGATAGCAGACCTTTGGGGAAGAAGGGTCATGAAGGCTTTAGAGAGGAAAGTGTCACCAGAGGCTTAGGAGAGGACAAAGTGAGCCAAGCTTGGCTTCCCTGCAGAAAGAACTTAGGTGTCCAAACATGAAGCAACCCATGGTCTTGGAGAAGGCTGAGAGAGAAAGGTACGGGAAAGGCCTGGCAAAGCAGGGCATCATTTGTCTTCAACATCCTCATACCCACCAGGGTCTATCAGGGCCAGATTCTCTATTAAGTATTTACTGAAGGAAGAAGCAGCCAAAGAAAGACTACTGAGGTTTTATAGAAGAACGTGATGAACAGTTCCATAGTCATCAAGTAAGATGCCAAGAAAAAGCAAGCCTTTACTGAAGATTGTGCTTCACACATACCATATCATCCTTATGACCATCCTATGAGGCCATGCCATTATTATCCAGATGAGAATTATTTCTAGATGAAAATGGTAGCTAAAGGAGGTAAGTGGTAAAGCACTTGGGGGTTAGGTCTCTTCACCACTATTCTTGACTGCCCTCTGGCAGAGAAGAGCAGCGTCACTTCCTCCTGGAAGGGCAGAGTACCAGACCAGTCAACCTGGGTGATACAGGAACAAGATTTGCAAAATGACTCAGATTAAGAAAGGACATACAGCAAAAAAGCTCCTTCCACCACCACTTCCTGGCCCTACTTTCTTCCTTAACAGCAAGCACTATTGTCAGACTCTTGTATATACTCGCACAAGTAGAATTCTATGCTTTTGTACAAGTGTAGCATTCTACAGACATTCTTCGGCTCCCTGCTTTGCTCATTTAATGATATATCTCAGGAACAATTCTGTATCAACACATATAAATGTCTCACTCTTTTTTAAAAAAAATTGATTTCTATGTTGAAATTCTTTTTTGACTGCCAATGATTAATTTTTATCAAGCGTAATTCACTACAGAAGGAGAAAAATCTTAAAAAATCCAATTCTGACAGATTTTAGAACAAAATGACAAAATACAAATATGGTTAAAGTTCAAAAAATAGAAAGAATTGCCAGCATGTTTTTAAATTAAATGTTATCACACAAAACAAGATAAAGACCTTGAAATAACATCTTAATGAACCATATCCTAAAAGTCCTCACCCAGGTAGTTATTTTGTTGTTTCTTTCAATAATAAAATCTCTCAAATAGGGGACAACTAAGAGTGAGTAATAAGGACTTAAAGCTCTTTAACATGTTAAAGAAATTCTTTACTTTTCCAAAACAACTCCTCGATTTTGAAATAAAAAGGTATGGCTGAGCGCATGATAGTATTTAGTTTACTATCTGTTGATTGTAAAATGGATAGACATTTCTATTAAACTCAGATTTTAATGCATTATTTTGTTCTTTTCATTTAAAGTAGATTTGAAAATGTCATTACGTGAAAAAGTGTTTGGTCTACAGACACTGCTTGGGGTACTGAACAAATGAATCTAGGTTCAAAGGCACCTTTAGATAACCATGCTCCCTCTTCCCCCAAGCGTACTGAGCCCAGGATCTGAGGCCTGCTGGTTTACAAGCACTGCTTTCAACAGCTACTCCTTAACTCTACATGCTGTCATCTCTACCTTCTCTCCTTCTTATCATGTTAGAATTAAATGACATTTTATAAATTATTCTACATACAAAAATCCAATATTTGAAATGTATAAAGTAAGCTGCTCTGGTCAAATGGGAAGTAAAGGGTCCCAGAACCCAGCCCACCTGACCACTTTGTGTCTCGCACAAGGCCCAAGGGCACCTGCAAAAGAGAAACTCAGAGAACAGTTTGAAATCCATGGAAAGAGCCAAAACACATGAGGGAGCCAAGTCCTAAAGCAGTAAATAACAGATCCTTTATGTAACAACCACATTTTAAGAAACACCCACCACTTGAGAGTCCTGTCACCATCTCCCAAAGGCAGCTGGGACCACCAGAAGCCCTGGGCCCAAAGTCTGCAAACGGATTCTGAGGCTCCCTCTAGAAGCTGTCATTCTATGTGTCTGGGGTAGGGTAGCAGAGCTGCCCCTAAACAAACACCTGAAGTGATTCCCAGTTTCTGGCAAGTTAAGAGCACTTGATAGCAAATCCACGTTGGTATTAATAACTTCCCCCTCTCTAAATCCACCACTCTATGCAAGTACTAATTATTTTTCCTTTGCAATACCTCCTGCCCCTGCCTCTTCCTTCTCACATCCCACAAACCCAACCTTGGTCATCCTTCTGCAATACCTAAAACCTAAACTACAGCAACAAGCTTTCTGCCTGGCCTGGGCCTCCAGCCTATCCCTGCCTCCAGTCCATCTGACTCCTCACATGAAGACCAACTCTTTACAAACACAACTGTTACACAATTTTTATTTTAACCTTGGTTTTATGAAGATCTATTTCACCTCTGGTGAATTCCAAAGTTGAAGATTAAATCAAAATGCTTGATATTCAAGACATTTTTGATCTTTCTGCTGTTACTTCCCACTCATCACTCAAGGGCCCTTTTTGCTGCAGCCACATTATTAATTTATTCTCTCTCCATCCCTACTCCACCCAAAAACTCCTCCAAAGGTCTTTTCCACATCTAGGCTTCTACACTCCCTATTCCTAACCGTATAACTTACCACAATCCTATTACAATAACTTTGCCTTAATGAATCCTACCTGTCTCAAGACAAGCTTAAATTCCAATTCATGCCTGCCTCTAAAATCTCACTTGCTGTACCATTTAATTGGTAACTGATCAAGCTTCACCATCTTTTTAGCTATTTAATTGTCCTCAGTGAGTTTATCATTCAGTGGGAACTGAGCCGACTACCTGCTTGTGCCTACACCTAGCACACAGCTTTATACATAGAAGATGTTTACTATTTATCCATGTACTTCAGATTCACTCCCAAGAGTAAACATTTTACTTCCTATCAGATGCTGTAAAAGGCACCTTTACCATGGCTACCAAAACAGCATGTGACTTTCTTTATAAATAAGTCAAATCAGGTTTAATGGGTTGTTTATTTTATTGCTCCTCACCTATATTTTCCTCCAATATTTTATACCTGCTCTCTTGAGCCAACTCAAATCTTAGGCACATCAATGGAGACTGATCACATTAACTCTTCCTTTAGACATGAACTGATCTACCTACCTTTATTTAAACAAAAGGATGAGAATTCATTGTCCACATTTGTTTCTCATCCGATGTCGAATGTGGATCTCATTTCTAAATAAATCTAGCTGGAGCTGAGAATGAAAATGTGTGACAGGTGGGCAAAGGGGCTGGAGAGTAAAGGACACTGCTTATGTGACACATGATAAAAGTTACAGAATCCTAACAGCCACTTAAAAAGAACACTTTCACAGGAAAGGAGGATTACTATGTCAGCCTGATAAACACCCAGTTCCAGTCCCAGTATCATCTGCTGTTCTTCCCAGCTGTGTTTGCTCATCACTGTGTACATAACATATGCATAGATTCAGAAAATAAACTATTAGTCTTCCATGACCTGTCTTACAGTTCACATGCCCCTGTATCTTGAGGTTAGGGAAAGGGGTATAGTACTTCTAGTTTTAATCAGCTAATCTAATCAACTTCCCAGGACTGCATTTAAAGCACAGCTTGTACCATGCTTATAACCAGTGGGGATGACTTCCTAGTTTCTGATGTTCCACTTGCCAATGTGCGTTTGAAATGGTCTCCACAATACTGCTGTGCTATTTCCCTGGCACCATGATCTGTGCCAACCCTTTTAGGTACCATTACTGATCTGTTTTCCCAATATTAGGCTCTGGTCTCCTTGCTAAGTATTACTAGGTGGATTGTCCAAAAAGTCTAGCAGAAGAGTCCTTCCAGATACTCTTTATAATAATACCTCACAGCTAGTTCTCTCTCATAGTGCTCTAATTATCTTATCACATGGCCATGTCTAGCTCATCACTGCTCTGACATTGTTTCCCCTCATATTATTAGTGGCCACCCATCTCTTGAACTTCTTTAGACAAATTACCATTACTCCTGCTAATATCTTCTCTAATATTTCTCTGACATAATATTCAGTCCAGTTAGGCACCAACTAAGAGTTCATCATATATATACTTTAAGATATTCTCTTTTGTAGCAAAGAACTTCTATTTGACTTCCCACTGAACTCTGAATACCAATGCAAAAATTTTCTACAGCCTAGGAAGCAACAGTGCTTCCTGTGGCATCCATTTCTAAGACAGATGAAAATAATATTACTTCCCAGTGAAACCAATCCCCGACATCCTAGTAAATAGCAAATTTCCATGGTCATTTTGGATGATGAGGAAGTGGTCACCTTGATGAAACCAGAAGAATGCCAGTAACTCTTAAGTTCAAAAGAAACCCTAGCTTAGGTTTACTATTTATAACGACCCAACTTAGAATCAAATCTCTAATAATGTATATATTTAAATCACCTACATCAGTTATACAAACTAAAGAAAAGTACAAAATAGGTAATAACTGAATTGTTTAATTATTTTACAAGCAGTGGCAAACTATTGCTTCAGACAAAAAGATAATTTTTCAGACTTTCTTGAGATCTAATTCTCAGCCAGATGATCATTGTGCCCATGTTCAATTAAATAAATTGCTACCAGGTTCTCTCAAAAAAAAAAAAAAAAAAAGGCTTAAAGGTCGTTTTCTAAATTTCTGAAGTGAAGTGGGTTCAAACTTTAAGACAAGGGGGTATGGTGAATGCCTGCTAAACACAACCAACCCCATCCAGCTCAGCCTCTAGCCCCTCACTTCTACCCCCCAGCACTGAGTTCATCATCTTGTCCTGTAACTATGAGGGAAAAGCATAAAGGCAATTCTCCTGGGACAAGACCCAAAATCTTTAGTTCCCTCCTCACTACATAAACAGATTTATTCCTACATCATTCACCTCTGAAAAAGGAATCATAAAACTACAATTTCAGAGAATCATCTAAGGTTTAGGATGGCTATGCAAAGAATGGCTTCCTAGTCCATAATGGCACTTACTTATGATGGAAAAGACTGGAATGATAGTAACATTCCACACTGATCCCTTTCCCAGTTAGATGAAGATTTATTGTGTCACCCGCCTCAATCCCAGAATTTAAAAAAAAAAAAAAAAAAAAAAGGATTTTTTTTTCACTTTCCTAACCATGGGAAAGCCTCAAAGCCTACTTTCAGTACCACACATAGACTTGTGCATGAGAGTTGAGAAGCCTAAGAATAACCAAGTCTGCCCTTCGTCTTCTGAGAAATTTGCCTGAGGGCTGGAATGCACCCCAGGCCACCCAACAAGTCATCGATTTAACTAGAAAGGGAACCTGTTTGCCTATAAGTCAAGTGACTGCACATAGACACCAGGTCCTTTTTTTTTTTTTCCTAACACAAAGTTTTACACTACAAAACTAGTTACAAACTCTTTTTTTCCCCAGGAGTAAAAGGTGGCGTACAAGTCCTCTACCCTTATCTAAAAAGGTAACCAGGAAGTTGAACCTGGTCAACTGGGAAATGCTGAGATCAAGATATAATGGAGTGACCATGTAGGAAGGAACAAGACTCAAGAACTAAGGACTAGGCAGAAAATCATGCCAGCATACTCGATAAGTTCAATAACAACAACAGAAATAATAGGTTGATTCCTCATGGCCTCAGTGCAGCATAGGATGAAGGTACTCTGATGCAGGAACAGAATTTGGCAATAGAGAAGCCAGGATTAGGTGGTTTTGAAGAATACTGATTGGCACACACTTGGGAGTGTCCAATGTTATGTCAGGTAGAAGCCAACTCTGATTCCTAAGCAGAGTGGAAAAAGGGGTAACTGAAAGAAAATAGTGGCTGAGTAGATATGGCCGATAAGGAGAATATGCAGCCAATTATTCCGAGAATAAGGTCCTAAATAATTACTAAAACTCAGGCACAAAGTAGGTTATTAATTTGGGGAATACAAAGAAAACTCAAATTTCTAAATTGGGGCAAAAGATCAAGCCAGAAGAGCAACTATGGCCAGAGTCTCATAGCAATGGGCTGGAGTTCTTTGAAAGGAAGAAAGTGAAACACTAGTTAATCATTTACTTAAAATCAGTGATGAGAA
This sequence comes from Saimiri boliviensis, assembly GCF_048565385.1. Taxonomy (NCBI): domain Eukaryota; kingdom Metazoa; phylum Chordata; class Mammalia; order Primates; family Cebidae; genus Saimiri; species Saimiri boliviensis. The sequence continues at coordinate 34,705,038 of NC_133463.1, read as the reverse complement.
TGTATGGGAAGGTTGGTTAAGGCCAGGCTCATAGTAGGTCTCTAGTATTTATAAATTCCTCTCCTCTCCCAAGATCAGCAACTAAGTAGCAGCCCTGAGCACACTTAGAAGTGGTCTGTGCCCCAGGTGTTAAAAGATTGATGAACCCAGTCAATCTCATTCCCCAAGGCACTTAGAGGTGCTTAGATTGTTGGAGACACAAGGGGAAAACTTCACATTTGTGCCCTCTGCATTCCTCTTCTACAAACTCTATATTCTAAAGGTCCTATTCATCCAAACAGTGATTTGCTTTAGAGGCCTTGATCAATATGAAACCTACCAAAACAAATGCCTGCTTTATTCCTTCATGTATTACTTTATAAAGACAATCACAATTAGAACTATTAAAGCAGAATATTTTAAGTTGGTATCTCTTGGTCCTTGAAAACATTAGTAGTTGTAGACAAACTATTTTGACCAAGCGGGTCTCACACTTTAAACATCAACCATGGGACATTACTTTACCAGTAGTTCTGATGTAAGAGCCTGCACATGATTTCATCAAGTATGAACATTTTGAAAAGACGCACAGGAATCTCCCCTGTTGGTGTCACGTAAGGTCCTGTGGCTTCAAAAACAACTCTCATTAGACGATCACATCCCAAGTGATGGGATCATGTCTCTGAATAAACTTTTTATACTGATATGCAATTCAGCATCTTTTCTTAAGAAAAGTGAGAGAGTCTGGTGCTGTATTAGGGGAAATAGCCGCATGACGCTGAGCTCTCTTTAAGATATGCCAGCGTAACATGCCATACTGAACTGTTTGTTGGGCTTGAAACTGGAAATTCCATTCCTTAAAAGCATTCTTCTTTGGTTGGTTCCATACATGTAATGGCAAATACTCGCATTCAATTGTCTTCTTCAAAGTACCTCTTGTTTTGAGTTGGTGTTTTTAAAGAAACATTGTATTTGTTAATATCAAACATGCGAAGGTGTCATTGTGCCTGCCTTCCCCTTTATCCATTCTTGAAATATTTTGAAAGGTTTATCTGTGATGAGTGTGTCTAGCAATTCACATGTGAAGCCACAAACTTAGCTAATTGATCCTCAGCAGTGATCAGGTCTCACCCTGGTCAAATTACTATAGCCACAAGTCCACCAAATTGCAATCCAGGGTTGAGTCAATATTGAACCGTATCCAAATGTCAGCAGTCTTCCTCCTACTTTAATTCTCTGCCCATATTTTATATGGATAGCATTGCCATTCACTTTCTTGTTATAAAGATGCAGTATTATTTTTATTATGAGTATTTAAGACATGTTAAGAGTTTCCTTTTTAATTAAAATTCAATCATTTTAAAAGAACATGTCTTTCCTAAAAATGCCACTAGCAAAATGCATCCAATTTATCTCTACGTGGTGCTTTCCCTGTCCATAAAACTTATTTGATTAGCAGTACTATAGAAGCTAAAGCTTTTGTATGCAAGCACTCAAGCATAATTTAATAATTTTATTTAAGCATGGAAAAGATTATTCTAAAAGCCCTGTTGGTAAAATATCCCTGATTAGTTTAAACTTACATTTGCAGGTATATTAAAGGTGAAATAAATCCCAGAATGCTCAGTATGCAAAGAACAGTGTTAACTTTGTTACAACAGTCCGGCAGTAAGTTAAAAATTGTAGTATTAGAAAATGTAAGGAATAACTATCTGATATTAAATATATGTATTTAAACAGGTTATTTTAAAATACATTTTGATTTGTGTGAACCCTTTTTATATTACCAGGATTTTCACCTATGGAAATCTCTTTTATAGTCAAACAAAATGAGGTCTTAATTGCATACTATCATTTATCTGCTAAGGATAAAAGTGCCAACAAATGAAAATGCACATTAGGCAAGAGATTGTCAGAATAGAAAATTTTTTTTTATTTTTTTGTTTTTTTGTTTTTAAATAACCCACTCACATTAACAAAAGACTGCAGTAGCTTCCAAATTATAGGTTGTTATTTTTAGTGGAAGTAGTTCAATATTCATATTGGAGCAGATGTAGCAGTTTAACAAAACAGCTCTTCAAATCCTGCACAAATTGAAAACAGGAAAACTGATTGCATTTTCTCTTATCACTTTCCTTTTCTGAATTGACACTTTTGGCCTTCTGAAAATTTACACATGGCTTTCATCTCAACAGCACCTGCTGATCAAATAGAAACCTAACATTTTCATGAAAATGGTATAAAGGACCAGTTTTGTTCTAAACACTGTAAAGGGCATCAGTTGCCTACTGGATAGCAACAATTGCCATGTATAAGTCATAGGCATAATAGATTTATATCTTCATAAATTTCTTTAACATAAAAATATGTTAAGTCCCTTCTGTTTTTTTTCTTTTTTTCCATATTCACTTTCCGTATTGTTCAAATGTCTTTCACTCAATGTCTGCCTAGTTCTGCTATTTAAAGACTATGCAAAATGTGTGAAAGGGTAAATTGCACCAAGATAACAAATACTTAGTATTTCTCTGTCTCTGCTTGAAATACACATATTTATCTATGTAAGTTATTGTCTATGTATGCACATGAGTGTAAAATACATATATCTCACTTTGTATTCCACCCACTAATAAAAAACTGGAAACAAAAAGTCAGAGTCAGACCCTGTTTTTGAAGGGACCTTACCCATTATTTTATCAGATACAGATTTAGCAGGTGCCTGGCCGTTTCAGTACCCCAGACAGGGAAAAAAAGAATGTCACCCATGCAACAAACTGGTCAACTAAATAGTGACCAACCACTCACTGTAAATAACTCCAGGTAAAGGTAAATCTTGAAAGTGGGTATCCTTCTATATAAAATATGCAAGATCGACGGCTAGCTTTTCAGATTTTTAACCATGCTCCATGTAGTTCTCTGTAACACCCAATTCTCAATAAAATTAAAGATGTTCCTAAGACATGCTATCTGCTAGCTTCTCAGCCAAAAGTGCTCTACCCTTTCTGAAAGACTCCAGGCTGTCCTTTCCCATTCTGTCTGGGTGATAAGGTAACCTGAAGGCAGAAATGACATACAGTAATATATGTGCCACTCTGGCTAGTTGGTCTGTGAATTTCAGTGTTTCATCATGCTCACTGAGGCAACAGCAAACCTGAAATGTCAATATGTTCAGTCAATGGAAGTAAAATAATGGGACTCTATTGTCTTACCCAATCGATCTGCTGCTGTCAACAAGGAAACATGCCCCCCTGGCTTTAAACAAATTTTAATTAGGCTTTTAGTTACTGGATCATATCTATCTATCTATGAAAACACCTATCTTGACAATGTGTAGGAGGCAAAACAACCATTTTTTCTACTTTTCTTCATTTTAAGAACCTTCTAAAGTTGATATTATAATGTTTTCAAATACTTGTGAGTCAATAAGACATTTTTTCTTCTTTTTTAAAACTAGCTCCAAGCAAAGGATTTCATGGTTCAAATCCAAAATACGAATCTACCTAACAGACTTGGAGTGATTTTTTTTTCTCCTGTAGCTTGAGTTGAGCCATACTATAAAATTAACTAATTCCATATTAAAAGTAGGCTTCATTTGCTCCCCTTACTCAATCAAGTGCCGTTAGCATCAATTCATCATGCATTTATAACAAGTCACACAAAACCAAACATTAATGGTCAATCCCAAAGCCTTTACCCGCTTTGCTCAGTGTATCACTCCTAAACGCAAGGGGTAAAAAACTCCTGTTAAAATCAGGTAGGTGCATGGTTCTAAGAAGGGTAAGGGGTTGTTGGGGGAGAGGAAAAAAGACATCATAAGTCATCCAAATTGCACCAAAGTTCTCTAGCCCTTCCTTCCACCAAAAGAGAGGCAGTCTCACCTTAAAATAAAAATGAACTAATCAAGTTGTTAAGCAGCTTTGTCTCTCCCTTCTTCATCTAAAGGCTTCAGCATCCAGTCAATAAATAATCTATTGTTCCCCCTTTATCAAGTCTCTTTAAACCTATTCAGACTGGCAAAACTAAACCCAATTAAAGATAAGGCCCTCCGGTATTCTCACCTCTGTGAGTCCTGTCTGGATAGCAGAGGTGATGGGAGATAGCGTCAAGGCCAGGGTAGTTGCCTCCTCCTCACCCCGCACAACAAAAGGCAGATTTCTCTTTCTCACTCTGCTAATCTTTAAATGTAAATTCTCTCCGCCAGCTAAGAGGAGCGACAGATAACATGTTACATCTTCACTTCTCCTGGTCTTATCGACTTCTGAATCATTTGGAAAGGGAGAGAGGGAGAGAGAAAAGCCGCCTCCCCACGCCCCCCTTCCTCCTGGCCACCCCTCCTTCCTCTCTGCTCGCCTCCCTCCCCTGTTCACGGAGATTACCTTCTGGCAAAGGAGCGCGGGAGAGCGGCCGCGGCCGAGGCGACACCCAGACCGCGGCTTTGTATTCATTAAACACACATTGGAGCTTATCAGAAGTAAAAGGCTTGTCAGGATGGCACATTGTGTGTGAGTGAGTGTGCGAGCGCAGGAGGGAGAGGAGAGAAGCCAACGTGCATCAGGGTGATTACAATATCAGCAGGGCCCAGATGGAGGCAGGAAAATAAACAGAGGGTGCGTGTGAGACGGAGCGGGAGAGGGAGGAAAAGCGGGAGAAAGAGAGAGAGAGAGAGGGAAAGAGACACAGGCAGGAGGGAAGGAGAGACACAGGCAGGAGGGAAGGAACGGAAAGGGACGGAGGGGGCGGGGGCTCAGACCCCAGGATGGGGCCAGAAAGTGGGGGAGCGCTACCTTACTTAAGGCTGTCTGGGAATGAGAGGCAGGCTAGGAGTCGCCTGCAAGCCCAAATCTGCCCCTACCACCCCAAAAAGGGAGGAATCCAGTAAACTGTATTTCCTTGCTCCAGGGCTAGGCTGAAACACATTAGAGATTCTGTCAAGGTCAGAGGAGGATCAAGAGCTCTCTTTCGGCTGAGCCGAGGGAGACAGTCACCATCTCACCTCCATCTAAATAGCCACAATTTGCAAAACAAACCTACTGAGTCTAAGATGCAGTTAAGCAGCCCTCCAGATTAATCTCAAGTCGGAGTTCTTGTCCCTTTCTTTGCTGACCCCAATACTCCTAAATTCCAGCCCCTGCACACTCACACATGCAGAGATATAGAATAGCTCCTGTCCCTGAACTTTAATGGATCCCAGCTGAAGACTCTTGCAGCCAGCATCATTGTGGTAAGTAGGACCACTTGTGATTGGTAGCTACAGGTGACTCTTAGAGACCTGCTCCACCTCCAGAAATTGTGCTGGGGGAGGGAGCTCCTTATGTGTGCATCTGAGAGTCTATTTTGGAGGTGGGAATCTGAAATTGAGGCAATCAATCTCGGGCTTGAGCTGCCTCGTGGCTCTTCACCCACCCGGCGCCAGAGAATCAATCAGAGAACAAGCAAGGGCTAATGCAAGTCCCTTAGTCCAGAGTTCATCCACCTCCCCAGCAGGGTCAGGAAGGAGATACACCTGAGTAGTCCCTTGGGAGCCCCTTTTCACTTTTAAATACACCCATCAGACAATGTGAACATCTGATCAGATCCTTAATGGAGTGCGGATAATGCAGCAAAGGGGGTTATTTTATTGGGGGGAGGGGAAATATTTGGTTATGCTGTGTTTGAAGGCACTGAAGCTTGGTTAAGAAGCTCTCACTACAGTATGAAGAGTTGAGTTCAGAATGAAGGAGCCAATAAACTATACAACTGTTCATAGTGTACACTGTAGCCCTAGCTGCTGTGAAACTTTGGATTATAAAATAGCTTCCGCTTGGGGTCTCCGTAGAAAAGAATAAAATGGGGGTAGAGGGTAAGGCTAGTGAGTAGAAAAAAAACAGAATAGCAAGAGAACTAGCCCCTGCCTTTTAGGGGAGCCAAATTTTAAGAGGCCCTTTAGAAAATGAAGAGAAGCATTGTTTAATCAGGCACTCCCCTCCAAATCAGTTGGCCAAAAAACGGTTTTATGTGTAGTGGAGCACCACCTCCTCTCCCTCCACCCCACCCAAACACATACACACCAATGTTCCAACCCCAAGAATAGAATTAAAAGAAATTTGATAGGTAACACAAAGTGAAAAAAGCTGGGCATAGGTGGGGGAAGGGCATGTGTGAAAATCTTGTCATGCAATGAATGTCAGATAAAAAGGGGTCTGCTACAATCCTCCAGTAATCCAATAATGTGGAAAACCTCATGGTATCACTGAGATGAGAACAAGGTAATATTTCTCCATAAATCTTCAAAAAGTGACCAGGTTCAATAGTTAGAGAAGGGTGCAAGCATAGGAAGGAAAACATTTGGCAGGCTACATCACAAAATCAAGTGAGCTGTATATGGGTGAAAATCTGTCGTTCTTACATGTTTTCAATGTAATAACAGATTTCTGGAGTATCATTTTAGCTCTCCAGAAAGGTCACCTTTCACCTTTCCTCTAGCTATTCTAGAAAAATGCATTCAGAGTAACCAAAAGCAACCATACATACCCCTACCCTTTACTGAATTTTAGTTAGATCAGTTTGGACACAGACTACATGCAAATACCTGAAAATCCAACAAAACTCCAGGGGAAGAAAAATACAATTTATAGGTGCCCATAGATTTTTCGATTACATGCCTTTTAAGAAATGCTATTTTAAAAATAAAATTGCATTACTACTGCTTTCAAACCCAGAAAAGGTTTGCTTTTTTTTTTTTAAAGGGCATCCCAAATACTAGAGGCATAAATAAATCTCTACAAAAGCTAATCTGCCAATGGTCTTATTTTGTAAATGCACAGTATTTCTATTAGTACCTTATTTGTTCATTGACTTTTGGCTCACAGTTATAGAAAATATCAACTAATTCTCAAATGGGAAGAATCCATGACTCTCCTCCAAAGCAAACACTTTGCTGCAAAGCTTTCAATTAAAAAAAAAGCAATACAATAATCAAGAAGTATAATCACAGAAGTGTACAACAGAAAGTGATTTCCATGATCACAGCTGTCTTAAAGTCCAAGCTACAGACTAGAAATCTTAATTTCAACTAGTTCTTTTCTTAATAATAGTTACCTTCCTATAAATGCAAGAAGTCCATCTGCCCCAGGCAGATAAGTTTTGAAGCATTAATTCAGATAAAAATCTAGCATTTTCTTTCTTTCTTTGAGTATGTGAATTCTAGTGTGCTATAATGTGAGAATTCCAACATATGACCATTATGGCATAATATCTCCTTGCTCAGCTTGTCATTATTTCATTTGTAATTCTTATGTTAATTATGTTCATAATTACTATAAACAGATGTGGTAGACATTCATGTGACCTTTTATAGCAGAATGCATTCTTCACTCATTTTGCTTTAATTTCTCATGTATACGAAGCTGAAATGCAGGAAAAAGAAAAAGCCTTTCCGATTTTCCAATGTTTTATATGCATAAGCTAAAACAGAACCTACCTTCTACTTCATCTGCATTTCAGAATATCATAATATTCTTAATGTTTAAGCTGCTTTATACAGCACATTTCTAAATTGCACACTGAACCTCACTGCTGCTCACTAAATTGTAGCTATGGATGCCAAACAAAGGCTAGCATCCACATCTAAGTTGTTTGTCTTTTTTTTTTAATATCAAAGGTTAATGCAGCAGAATTGTGCTTCAAAACCAAGTGCCTAGCAGCTACATAGCGATTTATTCACTCAGAACTCAACCATCACCCTCTTTACATAAAACGCATTTACAATAAAATCAGTATGGATTTCATTAGCTGAAAACCTCCTCGAATTTCATTTCTTTGGCCCTAATCTATAATTAGTCTGGACAGACAGGTGCAAACCCTTCTCTTCTACAGATGGCTACTGGAAATGGTGCAAAGTAGCTCCTTCTGTTTAAACAACACAGAGATAACCTGCTCTGTCTCATCACTTACAATTACCTCCATTAAACTGAACTAATGTTTGCTTTAATAAAATGTTCACTGTTCTTTAAACATTATTTAGGAACTCTTATATTAATGGCTGTGAAAAAAAATGAAGTTGGAAGGTGTCTCTAGATAATAATAAATAGCTTATTCTGGATAAAATGTTCCCACTGACAGATAATACTCAGGTTCACAGAGGTGTTTTAGTTGATTGAATATTTGTTATTTTGCATACAGTCAAATTTGATTTTTAAAAGGCATCCAGGTGACAAACATAATTTAACAAGTTGGAGGAAACATTTTCTCCAAATTTAGAAAAAGGGTTTAAATTCTTTTCTTATAGATTTTAAGTTGTTATTAACATATAGAAATCAAAATTCTTGATTATTTTCAAAGGATATGTATGTTAACTTAGTTTTATGCATTTGTTTAACTTCTGATAGATGATTCTCAAAGCTGAATGAGTTCATTCTTTTAAGGCACATTTAAAAAATTAACTATGAATGTAAGTACACTCTGCAAGCACATGGTTAAAAGCATCTCCATTCCATAATAAATAACTTCTATAAAGCCAGAGCTCACTTCTCCCTGGCTTCTGCTATCAATAAAGTCTGTGGATCACTATATGATGAATAAGGTGTCCATAAAACAAAGAACCTTTAAATGCCCAAACAGCAACAAATAAATAGCCTTTCTCACTGAACTTACATAACTTACAGTAACAGACTCCAGCAAAATGCGACTGACTCAGTTTTTTTCACATGCAAATCCTGCAGGTGCCAATTTTTCAGACTGCTTTGCTATGAAGGGCTATGTTGCCTACATAAAACCTCAGTGAAGAAGGCTTTGCATTCAGTGCCTGTCAGCTGATGTTCATATCAAAGAAGTGAGAAACAGGATTTGACAGTGAAGAATGTCCTAAACTGACAACCACTGACCAGCATTCCTATTGGAAGCATTTCTTTCTCGTGATCCTTTTTCAATGTTTAAAATGAGAGATTTTTTTGGCTAAGCTTCTATGTGACAATAAAATAAATTATAATGACACCTTACATTTGTGTAGTTCTTTGCAATTTATGAAGTGCTTTTTTATCTACAAATATTTAGACTAACACCTCAATGGGAGGGTGCATCATCAAATACTAACATCAAGAGCAATATTTTACTTCTCTCAGGAAAAGAAAATTGTGCAAATATTAAAAAGCTGCAGTCCCATAGCTGCAAAAATACTGTCTTTGCAATTTAAGAGGGCAATGTATTGTGCTGGACATAAAATGATTTTTAAGATCATTTTAACACAAATTATTAGCAGTATTAATGGACCACAGAGACTAGGTCTACAAATGAAAATATCATTTCAAAGATGTCTAGTCTGCTTTGAGTTGTCCAAATATTAAAGAAAAAAATAGAGTTTTCCCCACTGCTTTTATTAGGTATAAATAGGACACTGGAGAAACTGAGTACTGAAATTGTTCCATGCAATATTTAGCTTTTCAAATACAGTCACTGATATCTAAATGGTTTATAATAAAATTACTAATGCCTAAACAAAAAGATTTAATAAAAAGTTACCCTCAGTATTTAAAAAGTCGGTTTTTATGCACCCAGTATAAGACTGACTGGTCGATTGTTTTGTTGGAATTTTATCTTTTAAAAGAATAAACCAACAAAATATAAAATGCTGAACACAGTACAAGAAATAATGGAATTCAACTTCCTCAGCATCCATCCTGGCTGCAAAAAAAAAAAAAAAAAGCCCGGATCAAACCAAGATTCCCTGATTACTATTGGGTGAGACTGTCAGACTCTTCTGAAAAAAATCATCATCAGTAAAGAGAAAAAAGAGAAAATGAAATCAAATAACCCTATCTTTATTATCTGAAAATCCTAATGATATTAAAAACCAGACTTTAAGGATAAACGAGGGGGAAATCTACAGAATTATAAATTTGTTTCTTTATCTACACATCACAGCTGACATGAACGCTCAGGTTGGGGCTATGATGGTTTAAGAAACAATGGTGTTTGGTAACCTTTTCTAAAGAATTGTGTGACAGGAGAAACTGGGCACAGCAGAATATTCACATGGTCAAGGCAAACGCTGCCATAAACTAAAAGGAGGCCCCCAACACTAACAAACCGTTTATCACAGAGAATCTGGTCAATTTGTATTCTAGGGAGTGTGGACTCACTGGGCACAGACCCAGTTCCACTCCTGTTCTATGCAAAGGAGGGCAATGACAATAAAAGCCACTGAGTGCACTTAAAAATGGTACAGATGTTGAAAAGGCGACTAGAGGGGGAGAAAATCCCTGTAAAACACATTTCGGTTCACACAGAAGGTATAAAGAATGCTTTGGTCAGCAACCCGACCTTTATCAGGAGATAAATCAATTTGCAGCAGCTGTGGACAGCCATTTATATACAGGCCCTGGGCAGATTAATTAAGGAAAGCGAAGTTAAAGATTCAAGGGGGCTCAGAGTTACATTAAGCACATGAAGTTTGTCTGGAGTGGCCTCTCCAGCTCTCCTGGTCTTCACTCGCTCGCTCTGGCCTCGGGCACTGTTCTGCAGGACCTCCTCCACGGGAATCCTAGCTATTCCTTAAAGCGACCTTCTGCAGATTTCCCCAGGAAGCAACAGCCAGGCTGGGGCACGGTGGGATTTGTGGTGCCAAATCTTCAAGGATTTCTTCACTACGCTTTGCAAAGAATGAGGAGACCATGGGCTGCACGGCCACCCAGCCAAATCACCCAAACTAAAAGGCCTTTTAGGGTAGAGGGGGAGGGAAGGCGACTATTTTTAGTAACAGTTGTGGCTCACATCCTACTTCCCGGAATCATAGTACTCAAAACTTTTCCAAGGGTTGACCGCCCTTACAAAAAATAAAAAATAGCATGTTTCATAAAAATGGATTTAAGCGCCTTGTGCTGACCTAACCGTATTTGCTCAAGGCACCCCAGTCAGCGCCAGGTCCGCCAGGGAGAGAGGTCTGGGGGCGCCAATCAACCTGGTCCTTTCAGATTCGCAAAGAGGGCAGTGAGCGGCCGGCCCCGGAGCGCGTTTCCACTGGCCCGGGGGTTTCACCAGAGGGGTTCCTGGAAAACGAAAGGAATTCCCCTGACGCTGCTTCGGGTCTGGACCCCGTCGGGCGGGAGCTACAGGGCACAAGGTTGTGCTCCACGCTCAGGAGAAGCAGACACAGAGTCGGGGCAGCGACGGGAACACCCAGGAGGGCCGGGGCGGCCGGGTCCCGAGCGCGAGGAGGTCGGGCGGGTACGACGCTGCCCATCCGGCCCCTGACTGCGAAACCCGGGACCCGCCCCGGGCGGGAGACGCCGTCCACCCGCTCACCTAGGGGCTTCCCACTCCAGCACCCCAATCGGCCAGGAGTAGCAGGGCAAGTTCGCAGGCGGGCGCAGAGCGCCTGGGTACCTCTAAGAAAACCCCCACCCGAGTTGCAGCCGGGTTCCAAAGTTAAGACCCCGCCTCTCCTACTCCTTAGGGCTAAGTTTTCCACCATGAAAGCAAGTCTTTGCTTCCAGTTTACAAAAAAAAAAAAAGAAAGAAAAAGAAAAAAAAAAAGAAAGAAAAAGAAAAAAACCCACGATGCGGGCATAGGGCCACCTGCCAAATTCACCGTGGGGCACCTCGACCAGTTGTGCTGTCGGGGGAGAAACCCACTCGTCATCTTCCTGCTCACATACCGTGACTATGGAGAGGGAAGAAAAATTACTTTAAAAGGACAGTGTGGGGAATCTAATAGTAAAAACTGCATCCTCGGCTGACACGCGAAGTTCAGTGTCATCGCAGACCGGAGTCACCCGCGATGTTCCTCTGCCTTGGTGCGTAGTCCTACCCTAACTGAGCGACAAGTACAGCCTGGAGCCTCTCGGTCGAATAATCCAAACGAAGATGACGGTCATCGGAACAGTAATTAATAATAACAGCCAGGGGCCCGTCCCAGCCGCCCGCCCGCCGGCCAAGCCCTCCCGCGGGCACTTACACTGCACAGGGCCGGAGAGTCCCACCATCCGCCACTGGCTCCGAGCTGCAAATAAAACTTCCCGTCGTCTCTGCCGACCCGCGGGGCGACGGGGCGAGGGCGCGGCGCGGCTTCCCTTGCCAGGCCAGAGTGTCCGCAGCCACTCGCCCACGCGCGCTCGCCACGAGGCCGCGGAGTCGCGCCGCGGAGCGACTGCGGCCGCCCGGCGCTGCGCAGAGAGAGCTGAGGCGCAAAAAGCCCGAGGTCGGGGACGCCAGCCAAACGCAACCTCCACGCAGAGCCCAGGACGTGCGGAGCTCTGCTCCCCTCCTCCCGCCTCCTTCCCTCCCTCCGCTTTTCTGTTGTTGCTGCTGTGGCAGACAAATGTGATGTGGGGCGCAGGGAATTGCCACTGTCACAGGCGGCGTCTGCGTCTGCCTCGCCCGCCCTCGCTCACTCTCGAGGAAGGCGACGCATTTATCTGCAGGGCGGCCGGGCGTCCGCCGGGGAGCAGGAGCGCCGCGCGCTGTGCGCAGAGAGCGCCCGCATCAGGCCGGCTCCGGCGCGCGCTCGCGCCAGGGGCGCCGCGGTCGCTCCGGAGGGAGGCGGCTGCGCGGCCGCTGCCAGGTGCAGGGGGGAGGGCCCGCGACGGGGTTGGGGGGAGGTGGAGGTGGGAGACATCTGTGTCGTGCGGGGGTCACGGAGGTCAAGTATATGTTAACAATGGGCAGGCCCGGCACGCTAGGGCGCGCGGGCGGGCAGGCGGGCGGCCTCCCTCCCGGCCTCGCCCTCTCCGGTGCGGGCTGGACGTGGGGTTGGCTCCCTAACGATGCCTTCCCCGGCCGCCAGCTCTCAGGCGGCCCGAGTGCCCTGCAGTAACCCAAGACGACCACTTTCCCCGGCCATCTGGAGCGCTCCTGGCTGCCCTGCCTGTGTCTCATCACTGGCTGGAGAGACAGCTCTGCTAGAAATCAAGCCACTCTCAGATCTCCTCTCTAATCCCCTTCTGTTAGCTGATTTCCAGACTGACTATTTGCTTTCGCATTAGATAATAGCCTTAGAGAAAACAATTATCATTTTCTTTTATTCCCTTTGTTTTTCTACTTCTCCCATAGTATACCATTAAGAGGGACCGCTTTCTATCTCAGGTTTTTGTTAGACGTGTTCCCCTCCCCCAGACATTAATATCAATACTTGGGGCAGGGTGGGGGGGTAGTCCCGTAGGAAAAGATAGGGTGAAAGAATTTCAGATATTTCCAGAGTAAATAAATAATCTCAGTGAAGAGGACTGACAATTTGTACAGAGCAAAAAGGGGCTTGAATAATAAGGAAAATATTAATATGTAGGTCAAATATGATCAGATAACGGCTTGCAGTGATAAGTAAAATGAAATCTTTTAAAATTACTATGGAACGGTACCCTGACTGCAAATGTTATTGTATTTAGTTGAACTGTTTGAAATCCTACTCTGAACCATGTTTTCCCCAACTAGCCTAAATCAATGTAAGATGTCCTGAGTACGTGTTTTAAAATCTCATTTTTGCAAAGAAAAAAAAAGCGTGAGATAGAGTCTGAGAACGCCTGATGCAGTGAAGAGCTGATAAGACATTTGTGGGTCTTATTTTTTAAGTGGTGTTTCAAATATTTAATAGTGAGTAAAATCCCTTCCCCCATCCTTTTAAACCCAGCTGGAGCTTCCAAGTCTGAAGTCTTTTCAGATTCTACTAATTTTTAGCAATTCATTTCCAGAAAACACTCATTGTACATTCTCCCTCTCCTTGGGACATTTGTCTAATGAATTATAATAGATTAATGAATTGCAATGTTAAGTCTTGGTATTTGATATTATGATGCTCTTAATTTGAATCTCTCATTTTATCAAGGTGTACATTCTATAGTAATTTCTCCATTACAGTTCTTGGTATTTTGCTATCCTACTCGCTACTCATCTTAATAGCATGAATATCTTAAACTATAAAATTTTATGTACATCATACTAACTCCTTTGTGTAGAAAAATTATGTCAAAGCTTACTATTGTTCTTAAAAGAATAAAATCATGTAGACATTTTATTATTCTATTACCTGTATTATCTCTTCTGTCCCCCAAATCAAAACCAAATAATTTGGATTCTGGAGGCATATATTCATCTTTATTTAAAATTAATAAAATAACATCTGAATCAGGAATAATTATTGTGAAATAGTGTTACTTCTAAAATCATTTAAAATACAGAAAAAGTAAATCAGCAATAGTTTTGTTGTAAAAAAACAGATGGATAAATAAAACGGAAATATGCTACATTTTTTTTTCTGTCTGTGAATTGTGCCAATGTAGGTGTAAAATTATGATAGAAACTTTGAACTTCTAAATCAATGAAAAGTAACTTGCAGGAAATCAAGTCAGAATTTTATACCATCATGCTACATTTATGACAACAAGGCATATTTTATAAGAAGCCACAAACCCTACAGGATCTTCCCTTTTGCTAGTAATACTTCTGGAAAAATAATGATCATTCTTTAAATACTTCTTAAAAATTCTCGATTTAGTTTTATATCAGATAGAATATATTGCAACTTGAGGGTGTTTTTTTTTTTTTTTTTCCAAATTCTAATAAAAGCAATGGAAGAACCTGCATCCTATAGTAGATGTAGAAAGAATTGTTCAATATATTCCTTAATCCTACTTGCTACCTCTTTGAAAGGCCTGTGTTCTACAAAATGTAGAACATATTTTCCTTTAGGGTTTATCCTTGTATTATCTCCTAATTTCTTTATTTGGAGCAAATAATAATTATAGGGGCCAACTCAAGCATAAGATGATTCTTGAATTACAAAAGCTAGGAAAATAAAACATTAAATGAAAAGAGAAGAACTGGTTGATACCGTGTGGTAGGAGAGTGTGAATTACCTGAAGACAGTACACGCCCATAAAATATTTGGTTACCTTAGACTTGGAGTGGCAGATACATACGATAATGTTTGAAACAAAATAAACAATTGATTTTTAAAAATCCAAGGAGACAGAATGAATAAGTCCTCATATCTGTACACTCACAGGAAAGATCAGGTTTCTGTACCCTCAAGACTAGTTTACAAAAAAAAAAAAAAAAAAAGCCACAAAAATAAAAAAAGAAGAAATTGCTTAGAAATATAAGCACCTACCTACCACAACAGAACCGCTAAATTAAAAGATAAAATACAAAATAACATCTTAAAATATTTTTAAACCCTCACTAACAATTTTCTTTTTTCACACTTTAGAAGATATTTTCTTACATCATCATATTAAATACTGAGTTCTTTCAATTTACAGGGTAGTGAGTTTTTTTCTGTTTTTTTTGGTTTGTTTGTTTGTTTGTTTGTTTGAGTAATGCTGCCTAAGGATGCTTTTTGTTTTCCTTTAAATCCTTTAAAAAAGAGATTTCAATACAAATTTCAGATGCGTGCTTATTACCTTCTTTAGAGATGTGTGATTCACCTTTCACAAAAAGGAATTCCTATACAAAATGTTAACAAGTACTTAATTAGCATGTTTAAAATTCCTCCTTATAGATCTTAAAGTTTAAATGACTCCCAAGCTGTGATTTTCTGTTCCTTGAAAAAGTCCTCCTGTTTGCCTAGGTTGAGGAAAATCCTTAATTACCATGTTACTTACTTCTAACAAAATTATTTATTATTGTATTTGTACAAAAAAGGAATATGATAAACATAAAGAATGGCAAGCCATAATTAAGTTTTCATAAATTTAGACTTACCCACTATTTGCAATTTCTCTCTTTTGCTGTATAATTTTATATAATTTACTTTTTAAGCTTTACATGAACAAGTTTTATTCCAAATCTTTGCAGCTTTGCTTTTTAACTTGTTTAATGTTTCATTTTAGAATGTGCACCAAAAAAAGAATACATTTCAGAAATCTTTTTATTTTATTCTCTAGTAGTTGAGCCACATAAACTTAGTACATATTCAATATGCAGTATAAATACATTAGTTGTTTGTAGACCTTTAACCTAAGATAATAAGCATACTTCGTTAAGTAAAAAATTTATAAATTAAAATGACTTCCATCATCCCCTCAAATAAACTGATCGATTTGGTGTGACTTAGCTGCAAACTTGCAGACACTGGGTTGATTTCATGCGTGTGTGTGATTCCTGTGTGTTCAGATAAACATACTTTTCTGTACTACTTTAAAATCAGTTTGCATCCCAAAAGCCACATTTGTAAAATTTCAATTATTTATTTAATTTGAAAAAAGAGACTTGGAAAAGTTTATCAAAAAATACATATTAGTGTTGCTTTTAAAAATGAGTTTTAATTTTTAAATATTAAATATTTGTATTTGTCAGATTTTGACACATTAAACTCTGCAAGAATGCATTTATTATATAAAATGAAACATACATGCATACTTGTCATACATATATGTGTTTTTATACGTACAACTATCTGTAATCTAGTAATTATCTCATGTGACCTTTTATAGCTAATTCATGAAAAACAATGATGCCAAATAAAATATTTTATTCACATGTTTCTCATTTAAATTGAATATTTCCCACCCCCATCTTTGAAAGTTGATTTTTTTTAAAAAAATACCATAAACCAGAATAAAATTATACAATATCCCCCCATGGAAATCCAATATTTTACATTTTTTATTGAATGTGCTTAGTGAAGATTTTTTCTTTTTCACTGTATTTGTATTGATTATTTTGTCTATATAATTCTCAATTAGGCATATATTATTGTGCTGTAACTGTGCAAAGACAATGCTTGTTGCTCACTGAATGGTGCTTCGCACATATTAGGTGCTCAATAAATAGTTGTTGAATAATGAATGAATAAGAGGTTTAAAAAGTTCCCACTTAGATATCTTATCTAAATAAAACAAATGCTACCAACTTGACTTCTTTTTGACTGAAGTATTAAGAAACCTAAGATTTTAACATTACCAAGATTTTAAATGAAAAACATGTGGATATCAAGTTGTTGTCGTTTTACATGTACATATAAATACTTTCATGTTGTTTTATTTATACATATCAATACTTCCTGTAAAAATGGTGAATTGGCGAATTTGATGTGAAAAGTATATATTCTTGTGTTTTTGTTTTCTTGTGTATAAAATGCTTTTAGATTTTACAATAAACCACAAATTTTTCTGAAAATTCAGTGTACTTTCTACAATGAGCTAAGATTTATTTTAAAAACACCACAAAAAGAAACTTCAAGCCAGCATAAGTAATTCTTTCCTTCTAGTCTCCTATAGTAGTTGAAACATGTATTCTTCAGCATACACATCAATATGCAGTAAAAATTCACAAGCTGTTTAATTTGTCTAGGGCATGCTCTCATTCTTTCATTTAATTTAATTCATATAATTAACTATATCGCTGATGGTGTATATAATCCAGATTGTTTAAATGGTTTTAAATGGTGTTTGTACTTAGTAAAGAATCATTTTTATTTGGAAATTTATGTCTTCGTTATGCAAGATCAGTGTATCTATGTCCATGTTAAATCTGCCCTCTAAAAGATGTACATGTATTTTAATCATCTCATTTTTCCTAATCCTTTAAAAATATCAATTTACTCCATCGTACACTCCAGTCTGATGAATCCCATATCACCTCATAAGACTGTTTTCATGTGGGAATTACCACATCACTGTAGTGCATCCACCTCTGGGGAGAAAACAGCAGCCAACTGGCTAACAGCACAGCAGTGGGAAGGGAAGAAATTTTTGGCCAACAAATCTGTAGCAAATATAGACTGCTGTTAATCATGTTCAGCATGAAGTTGCTTTGCTCAGTTCTTACTTTTTTCTTACTTATTTTTTTCTCAATAGGGCTAGCCACCAACTGAGCTATCTCTTTGTTTCACTGGAAGACTACATAGTTAGAAAAGGCATATCCATTGTCCAGGTCCAATTCAGTTCACCTTTCTAAATTTCCCCCATAGGCTTCATCTGTGCCGTTAAGAAAATCATTTGATCAATGTACCCTCTATATTAGGCACCTGTAAGTCCACAGGATCAGTGGTGTGAGCCACCCAGCTTACCCTACATACCCTGCAATTTGGTCCAATTTCTTTGAAGGAAAAAACATTCTACAAGACAGGAAATTTTGGTTTGTCGTGTTTCTGGGGGAAAAAAAATCACTTCTAGACTGACATTTGTCCCAAATCTTCAAATTTTTATTTTATATATAAATATATATAGAGAGAGAAGAGACAGAGAGGAGAGAGAGAGAGAGAGAGAGAGAGAGAGAGAGAGAGAGAGCAGTCTTACTACATATCAAGGAAACTAGTCATTCCTTCTAATAGTGAAGAACAAATATATTACTTAAGAGCTGTGCATCTTAACTTTAAAGTGTGTACTATGTACCTGGTGATTGTGTTAAAATGCAAAATATGGGTCACTGGGTCTGAGCTGGGGCCTGAGATTCTACATATCTAACAAGTTTCCAGATAATGCCTGGAATTCCAGATAATTCTTCTAATAGTGTGGACCAATGATGCTGGTCACGCCATCAGGAGCAAGGCTTTAGACATTGCTAGAAGCATTGAGAACATCATACCTTACCATCCTCCTCTATATGAAGAGCTCCTCTTTCACAGTTTGCACAAAGACCCACAGCATTCATGCACTCATGAAATACACAGAACACCATAGAGAACACTGCATCCATGACAGGAGAAAAGCAGGCTCACACATGAATAAGGTCTCTAACGTCCCATCTGCTGTTCAGGCACCTGCAATCAACATTGGAGGTCCATTATCAGACTAATAAAATAAGCAGTCACAAAGCTGTTTATCTAAACAAGACTGAAAGCTCTTCAAAAGTTGAACCCTGAATGATTACTGCAAAGGAGTTGTAACTCTCATTTAAGAGGTCATTGATAGCTGTCCCTTGCCTGTGACTATATTTGCCTAGTGTTTAACTAGGTTCATGGGCCATCTGCAATGTGTAACTAAGAAAAAGTAGTATGTACCAATGAATTCAAGGTGTGCAATTTATTACTACTTCCCGGTGCATAGCCACAGGCCACTCCAACACCCCATTCCCTTGTAATAGTGAACAGAGGTCTTTAGTCAGATATTGTGCATCATCTACTATGCAAGGCAGGGCTCAGCCTCTGGTTAATTCAGCTCACCTATTTATGAAATTAGTTTGCTTCATTCTATTGACATGTTATGACAATTATGCGTAGTGCACTGGTTTAACTGAACGATCTAGTGCTTTTAAAGTTTAATGACAATTGAAGACTGAGAAGAAAAGAGAAATGTATATATTTTTCATAAAGGCAATCACGTATACATTTTCACTTTAAAGCATTCTGTTTGAGTCTCAAAGGAGACTTGAATGCTGAGAAGGAGACTAGACCAGTTTTATTTATCATCATTGATTTTGAGTCCTTTGAGCAGAAGAAGCACCCATTCAAATCCCTTGCAACTGAAAAAAAATTAAGTTCATGTGATTTAACAGTGATTCTAACACACTCTCTGTCCCTGTCAATAATTGGATATATTTTTGTGCTACAAGCCTCCATTGTTTTCACTTCATTGGGTACCATAATAGCAAACAATTTATATTCAGTCTACCAAAATGCTACTTCTTTAGCTTAAAAAAAAAAGTGTTGTAACCAGGAACTCTTAATAACAATTCTTTGCTGCAATCTGATTGAATCCATACTTTTCTCACCTTTTGCTACTGTTTCTAATATTGGAGGAGAATTTATATTTTTTCTGAACAATAGTTTTTAATTAAGAAGATTTATTAAAGACAATTTTCCTTCCTATGGTTACATTTCCAGTTCCAGAGACACCTGCATTTCAAAACGCACCACATATTTTCATAAATATTTCACAATTCCCTTAGAGCTTTTGGTATTTCAGTTTCCTCCAACCTCTTCCTAACATCTTCACTTTCACTTGTGGGTTCCATCTATTTGTACACATTCAAAATTAGACATTTCTTTACACAGGTATAAAATAGAATTGCATTAGAAAACAAATTCAAAGCATTCCTGTGCTTTGTGAATCAAGACTTTAAAAAGGAACAAAGACAAATTAAGCTCAGTAACAAATGTCTGACAAAAGATCTAGATATCTTACAGAAGTACTTAGAGTGACAGGGTAAACAACGAGGCTGAGTTTGCTTTGAAGTTTAAATCATTGTTATTTTAATAGAGTGGAAAATTCATTTAGATAGTGGGATCTGATAGTTACCCAATTAAAGCCCTTTTTGTGTATGTTAATGTAGTTTTAAATTTTTTGGTTTTGAAATCCACTTTTGCCAGAGAATTATCTAAAGATAGAAGCAGCTTTTGAGCAGTTGTCTTTAGATGTACCTCATGAGTGACAGTAAATTGTCAATTAGACCTTTTAAGCTTTTTAAATAAAATTGTAAGCCAATATATTAAGCTTCATCAAGGTGCAAAGAACAGAGGTGCACGCGGGTTATCTCACTCAGTTCACGGAGTTGGTTGTAAGGCTACAGGAGAAATGCAGAAAGCAGGAAACCACCAGCATACACCCAGGCCTCCCTGGAGAGACCAGAATAGCAGTGACCCAATTATTCCTTCTTGCCCTTCTTCAGAAGCCTACCTTAATGCCCCATTGGCTTCGGGCCGGAATGTCCCAGCCTGCTCACCACCAGTGCTCTCCATCCCTCTGCACCTGCTCCTTCCACTGTTGACTTAATTCTTTGTCCTCTATTTTATGAATTCTGCTCACTCATTGCTTTGACTGTGCTGTGATTTCTAATAAGTCATGGCTTATGTTTATTGTCATGTATGCACCTTTCATTTTCTTTT
This sequence comes from Saimiri boliviensis, assembly GCF_048565385.1. Lineage (NCBI taxonomy): Eukaryota > Metazoa > Chordata > Mammalia > Primates > Cebidae > Saimiri > Saimiri boliviensis. Next base: position 34,684,328 of record NC_133463.1, on the reverse strand, counting down.
AATTTTGAATGATCAATTTATTTATTTTTTTTAGAGATAAGTTATGTTGCTTAGGCTGGTCTTGAATTCCTGAGCTCAACTGATCCTCCCATCTCAACCTCCTAAGCAACTAGGATTATAGACACCTGCCACTACACCTGGCTTCATGTCTATGTTTCTACTAACTGACACACACTGTAATAAAATCCGAATAGAGAGAAAGACAGAGAGACCGAATCAGTCAATCACCATCTATACTTTGGAAGCAGACCATCTCATTGCCTGAAGCCTGGGTTAGGAGCTCATCTCTGATGCAGTAGACTGCGGTTAGAGTGGCCAGGTCATGTGGAAAACTTTCCTTGAAGGAAGTCTCTCATGAAATATAATGGTCTCCTCTCCAATACAAAATAACACTAATGGGCTTTTGAAACAACTAGGATTGTTTTAAACTAGAATAGAAAGTTTTCCAGTGTTTTGCTTGTTGATTTGTTTCTTCTCATCCATCATCCATAAAGACATCAAGGTTTTTCAGTTCTTATCCTGGTGTTCAGTACCTCTATAAGTACAGTACAGTATGAAGAAACATGGTGGCTAGCATGGGCAACATCACAAGACCTTGTCTCTACAAAACATTAAAAAATCAACTGTGTATGATGGCACAAGCCTGTAGTCCTAGCTACTAGGCAGGCTAAGACAGGAGGATCACTTGAGCCCAGGAGTTCTAGGTTACAGTGAGCTATGATTACATCACTACAATCCAGCCTGGGCAACAGAGCAATACCCTGTCAAAGAAAAGAAAAGAGAGAAAGGAGAAGAGGAGAGGAGAGCAGAGGGGAGGGAAGGGGGGCGAAGGGAGGGGAGGGGAAGGGAGAGGAGGAAGAAGGATCTTAGGGTTTGTGGTCTATGAGACCTGGAATTGAATTTCTTTTCTGCCACTTGTCATCTGGGTGGCCTTAAACCACTTAAACTTCCTTTCAGTTTCCATTTTTCTCACCTGGAAGTGCTTACTTCAGAGGAAGTCTAGCATTCATTAGCATTTGTTTTCTATGTCTTCAAAGTAGATGTGAGCTGGTATGCAGCCTTGGTGTGAAGGATAGTGGGCTTTTTAATTAATTTGCTGCTGCTTCCTAGGAAAGAGAACTCTAAATGCTTTCCACTTTGGCTTTCTTGCCCAGTAGATAGGATGAGAAATGTGCTCATCACCTACCTTCCTATGCTTAAATTTTTTTGCTCTGTTTCAGCTTGTACTATATCAGGAATCTGGTTCTTTTCTTTCTATGAACCACAGCTATGATATTGTTATTATTATTAACTTTAAAAAGGAAAATATAAAAAACATAGTGGTGGGAGTGGGGGAATGATGCACAGGTAGCAGATCATACATAGTTCATGTACATGGATGATACATAGTTTACATGTTAAAATTTTTATTACAATTTTCACTTTCTCAGTCATTTACTCCAGAATGTAATGGCACACACAACACACACATCACTGTGCTAACAGTTGGGAAATAAGACAACTAACTGGCTGTTATAGGAGGTAAAATTGAGAGCTATATAATAGGTTTATGGTCACTTTGAATTGTTTTTTTAATAGAGAAACACACATGCATATATCCACATGCAGTAACACATAAGCAAAAATATATGTACTTCAATGTATTTTAACACATGTATATGCCTAAAATGCCTAAGCACATGCACACACCTATAAATACATAGAATATAAATTTTCTTTTATGTCTTCATAAATTTAAGTGGAATTATGCCTTCTCTCCAGTCCCTGTCTCACCAGTCACTGAAAATCCAGTTGAGAGGGTAGTCTTGTTTCTTATTTCTTGGATTCTGCAGCAGTCTCTTAGTCTCACTCAAAAAACATTTGACGACATCAGTTTACCTTTCATTCACAGTGGGTGTCACTGAAGTTTCTCTTGCCTAAGTTATATTGGCCTTATGAAATCAACACCCTGACTCTAATATCTCCATGAGGGGAAACAAGTGTTTGCCAAGGTGGTAAATGCCCTCCCTCACCATAGTTCCTCCCATGTGCTGGGCTCTGTTCTATGCACCACTTTTCAAGTATTACCTCTTGCATTACTAAAACAATAGTGAGAGAGAGGTACTATTATGTCCCAGGAAAACGGAGCCCGGGCTGGGAGTAACTTGCCTAAGTCTTCACAGTTCATAAATGGCACATGCAGGATTTGAACCATGGTAGTCTGGGTTAAGATAAGTCTGGCCCAGTCTCTAAGGTCTTGCTACAGCTTACCCTACTTCTCCAGAAGTCACGGCTCAGGTTTCTGGGGCCCGGGGTTTTTAAACACCAATGAAAATATATTTTTCCTTTTCTTAAACTTCTCAGGTCAAGTGTAAGGGTAGGGAAAAACTAAAGAGCTCAGTTTCACTGATACCTAATTCTAAGAGCAAGCCCTTCTGGAATCAAATGGAAAAGACTATGGTAGTCATCTGAAATTCAAGTCCTCTCCACGGGATCACAAATCTCAAAACCTGGAAACTCAGAAGCTGCCTCTAGTTCTTAAAAGGGAGCTGGCAGAAGGCTGGTAAAACAACTGTTGGCTGCTAATTTGGACGGAGAAAATCTCAAGACTGCTCCAATGAGGGAAGAAGTATGTCCTTTTCCTCAGGGCCTTCTTAAGGAAGGGGATCCTTGAATTAAGAGGGTTTTGTTTATTGATACATAATATTTGTACATATTTATGGCATACACGTGATATTTTGATACACGCATAGAATGTGTAATGATAAAATCAGGGTGTTTAGGATCTCCATCACTTTGGCAGTTATCATTTCTTTGTGTTAGGAACGTTTCCAATCTTCTTTTCTAGCTATTTTTGAAATATGCAATATATTGTTAAATATAGTCACCCTACTGTGTTAGCAAACACTAGAACTTATTTATTCTGTGTGTTTGTACCTACTAACCAACCTTTCTTCATCCATCTCCCAACTCTTGGCCCTGGTAACTATCATTGCTCTTTCTACCTCCGTAAGATTTCACATATGAGTGAGGATATGGGATATTTGCCTTTCTGTTCCAGGCTTATTTCACTTAACGTAATGACCTCCAGTCCAACCATGTTGCTGCAAACGACAGGATTTCATTCGTACTTAGGACTGAATAGTATTCCATTATGTATACACACCACATTTTCTTTATTCATTCATTGATGGGCACTTAAGTTGATTCCATATTTTAGCTACATTGAATAGTGTTGTAGTGAGCATGGAGATGCAGGTGTCTTTCTAATATAATGATTTCCTTTCCTTTGGATAAATTCCCAGAAGTAGGACTGCTGGATCATAGGTAATTCTACTTTCAGTTTTTTGAGAAATCTTCATACTGTTTTCCATAATGGCTGTACTAATTTACAGTCTTACTACCAGTGTATAAGAGTTCCCTTTTCTCTGCATCCTTGCCAGCATTTGTTATTTTTTTCTTTTTAAAATAGAGTCTTGCTTTCATCCAGACTGGAGTGCCATGGCACAGTCAATCTTGGGTCACTACAACCTCTGCCTCCCAGGTTCAAGCAATTCTCTTGTCTCAGCCTCCTGAGTAGCTGGGATTACAGGTATATGCCACCACAACCAGCTAATTTTTGTATTTTTAGTAGAGACAGGGTTTCACTGTGTTGGCCAGGCTTGTCTCCAACTTGTGATCGCAAGTGATTCAGCTGCCTTGGCTTCCCAAAGTGCTGGAATTACAGGTGTGAGCCACCGAGCCCGGCCTATTTTTTTGTCTTTTTGACAATAGTCATTTTATTTGGTGTGAGATTATATTTCATTTTGGTTTTGATTTGCATTTTTCTGATGATTAATGATGTTGAGCATGTTTTTACTTGCCTGTTGCCTATTTGTATGTCTTCTTTTGAGAAATGTCTATTCAGATCTTTTGCCTACTTATTATAGGTTATAATAAGTTGCTATTGAGTTGCTATTGAGTCTCCTATATTCTGAATATTCATCTCTTGTAGGCTGAATACTCTGCAAATATTTTCTCCCATTTAACAGGTTGTCTCTTCATTTTTTATTGTTTCCTTTGCTGTGCAGAAGCTATTCAGTTTAATATAGTCATGTTTGTCCGGTTTTTGACTTTGTTGCCTATGCTTTTGAGTTCTTAGCCATGAAGTCTGTGCCTAGACCAATGCCGTGTAGCATTACTATATGTTTTCTTCTAGTAGTATTATACTTTTGGGTCTTAGGTTTAAGTGTTTAGCTCATTTTGGCTTGATTTCTGTTTATGGTAAGAGATAGATGTCTAGCTTATTCTTCTGAATATGAATATTTAGTTTTCCAAGCACCATTTATTAAAGAGGGTATCCTTTCCCCAGATGTATTCTTGGTGATTTTGTCAAAAATCATTTGGCTATAAACACATGAATTTATTTCTGGGTTCTCTATTCTGTTGTATTTGTCTATGTATCTGTTTTTATAAAATCAGTGGCATGCTGTTTTGGTTACAGTAGCTTTGAGTATATTTTGAAACCAGGTACTGAAATGCCTCCAGCTTTATTCTTTTTTCTCAGATTGCTTCAACTTTTCAGGCTGTTTTGTGGTTTATACCAATTTTAGGTTTTATTTTTCTATTTCTGCAAAGAATGTCATTGGTATTTCAATAGAGATTGTGTTAAATCTGTAGACTGAGTAGTATGATCATTTTAACAATATCATTTTGATAATAACACTTTTTAAAAAGGAGTTGGCAGGATGCTGGTAAAATGTTAACTAGTGGCTGCTAACTTGGACAGAGACAAACTCAGGGTTGTTCCAGTGAGGGAAGTAGCATCCCTCTCCTTTTTATCAGGACTTTCTTGTGGAAGAAGACTTTTAAGTTATGAGTTTTCAAAATGACTCCTACTCTCAAACAAAAATATAAAAGTAGTAAAGGTACAATTGTCTCTGAAGTTTTACAAAAAACTGGGAGGATACAATGCAAACATGAGTACTGCCTCTACAAGTCTGTAGTCACCCAGTCACTACGGCTCCCCAAGGTGAAGGTATTTTACTCCACTAAGGTGAAGATATTTCTATTCATCAGCCCCTCTCAGTAGAAGGGAACCTACCCTTCAAATCACAGACTTTACTTCTAGAGAAAGTCTTTCTGATTTTCTTAATAATCTCTCTTTGTTCTCTCTAACTGCTGAGGCAAGTGGGAGGGTCTGGATCTCATTATCACCTGGGACGGGCTCATTCATTCACAACCTTAAGGCTTAGCCCCTGGAGATGTTCTAACCACTAACTGTATAAATTAGGTATCAGATATGAGTGATTAACATAGAGGATGTACATCCTACATATGTGTATACTTTGAATATAATTTTTTTCTCTTTTATCCTTGTTAGTCACTACAATGTTATTTCCCCAAAAAATTACATGTATTTTTATTATCTGCTCTATTACTGTTGTAACTAAAATGTCCTTTCTAGTGTGGTAGCACTCGCCTGTAGTCTCAGCTACTCAGGGCACTGAGGCATGAGAATCGCTTGAACCCAGGAGGTGGAGGTTGCAGTGAGTCAAGATTGCACCACTGCACTCCAGTCTGGGTGACAGAACGAGACTCCATCTCTAAATAAATAAATAAATAAATAAATAAATAAATAAATAAATAAATAAAAATTTTAAAATGAAGTGCCCTTAGGGAAAGAAAAACTAAGAGACTCAAATATATTCAGAGAAGTTACCTACCATTTAGACTCTTGAAAATGTACATATTAATACTTGGAAATATATTTTTTTAAAAAAGATTAGCTGCCTAATTACAGATTCATACATAATCTGTCATTGGCTAAATATGTGCTGACTATCACTAAGCTGTTTAGTGAAAGATGGGTAGAGGGCTGGTCTGCTGCTCCTCTCAGAAATACAAGGAGTTGTCTTTTAAAGAAAAACAATGTTAAGAATACTCTCTTTATTCTTACTTTTCAGAGTAGCTAAAATAATTTAACTTCCTTTTGAGCCACTAACAAGTTATGATGGCAATTGATTTACTTTAAAAATACAGATTTACTGGCCTCTTTTCAGATTTATTAAATCAAAATCTGAATTCTGAAACTTCGTATTTTTAACACCTTTCCCAGTGAGCCTTACGCCACACGCATAGCATTTCTCCATTTGGAAACCACTGAAACTTAACAATGGTCTTCAAGATCTGACTGTCATTGGCCAACAGTGTGACCTCACTCAAGTCACTTCATCTCTTAGGATCATAGTTTTTGCATCTGTAAAGTCTGCACTAAATAATCTCTCAAATGTTTTCCAAATCTGTGTCCTATAATGAATCTATATAGGACAATTCAAAAGCACAGAGCTTTGAATAAGATTGAGAATGTGATAATAATAGCTTACATTTGGGTAGCACTTCAGAATTTTAAGACGCTTCCACTTTATAAGTCTCATCTGAGTCTGATAGTGTTGAAAGGAGAAAAGGCAAGCATTACTAAGCTCTTTTTACATATAAAAAAAGACTTAGTTTAGTGAAAAAAAGAAAAAGAAGAAAGAAGGAAAGAAAGAAAGAAAGAGAGAGAGAGGGAGGGAGGGAGGGAAGAATGAAGGAAGGAAGGAAGAAAGGAAGGAACGAAAAAAGGAAGGGATGTTTTCAAGGTTAAATAGTAAGTAAGGTGCTAGACTAGAATCCTGGTCTTTAAATAACTATGCTTTTCCATATTCACATGCATTTTTATCTGACAATAATCAAAGTAATACTATAAAATCAGTGTCACCAAAATTTCACTTTTGCTTTGTATGCTTCCAGGAAGAAGGTAAAAACAATTCTAGAAAGTGATGGGCCAGGCGCTCTGGCTCACGCCTGTAATCCCAGAATTTTGGGAGGCAGAGGCAGGTGGATCACGAGGTTAGGAGTTCAAGACCAGCCTGGCTAAGATGGTGAAACCCCATCTCTACTAAAAATAGAAAAATTAGCTGGATGTGGTGGTGGGCCCCTGCAGTCCTAGCTACTTGGGAGGCTACAGCAGAGAACAGCTTCAACCTTGGAGGCAGAGATTGCAGTGAGCCAAGATCACACCACTGCACTCCAGCGTGTCCGACAAGAGTGAGACTCCATCTAGAAAAAAAAGGAAGGGGGTGATTGCATTTTAAAAATTAAAGTATTTAAATTCAAATTATGAACTTCTCTAAACCATTACTCTCCAATCACCTATTCCTTTGCAGCAAAGACAATACCATGCACTACTAAAATAATTTCACATTTTTTCTGGGCACACAACTAAACTATTTTTGCCAGCCTCCTTATAGTTAGTTAGGATAGGACTCTGGGACTGGCTTCTGGCTAATGAAATAAGAGGATAAGTGACACGCAGCACTTCCAGAGCTGATCTGTGAAAGTCTCCTGGCTCCCTTGTCCATTCTGTTTTCTGCTGATGTAGTGACCTTGAAGGCCACAAGTTGAAAAAAGCAGAGCTATTAGGAGACAATCTGCCCCCTTTCATGAATGTAAGGAGCAGCAACTAACATTTCCACTCCCAACTCTTTCAGCTCCATTGGACTATATCATCAGTGAGCAATACACTTCTGTAGTGTTAAACTACTGAGATTTTGAAGTGGTTTGTTACAGCAGTTAAGCTGCCTGATTAATAACATCCTTAAATTATGTTCATTGTTTTTCCAATTTTTCCCTCTATTAGTTGGTAATTTATATACTCTATTAATAGTGTTATAAATGATTTATCTGGAAATTACACATTCATCCTTGATTTACTGATATTTTTGCCCTCTTCAAAAACAAAGTAAGTACTTTAGAAAACTTTTTAAGTTCTATTACATTCTATTGTTTTTGAAAATTTTAATATTCCATCTTTCCAGACAGTCTTTGACTTATAACAACTCAACAATGATTCAATTTACGAGTTTTTTACTTTATCATAGGTTTATCAGAATATTAAATGCATTTTCAACTTGCAAAATTTTCTACCTATGTGTATATATATATATATATATATATATATATATACACACAGATGCCTCTGATGGTGTTATGTCCTGATAAACCCATTATAGGTAGAAAAATGCAAGTTTATTGCATGTATATGTTCATATAAATGACATGTAAATATATGTATACATATAAATACATATATACATATATTTACATATCATATATATGTACATATACATGCACATGTATACATAGTCATGTGTCACTTAATGACAGATATCTTCTGAGAAACATATTTTAGGTTATTTTTGTCATTGTATAAATATCACAGGACGTACTTACATTAACTTAGATGGTGTAGCCTGCTGCATACCTAGGCTATATGTTATAGCCTATTGCTCCAGTGTTAAAACCTGTATGGCAACCTGGTACAGTGGCTCAGCCTGTAATCCGCTGAGGTGGGTGGATCACAAGGTCAGGAGTTCGAGACCAGCCTGACCAACATAGTAAAACCCCATCTCTACTAAAAAATCACAAAAATTACCCGGGCGTCATGGCGTGCACCTGTAATCTCACCTACTCAGGAGGCTGAGGCAGGAGAATTGCTTGAACCCTTGAGCCCGGGAGACAGAGGTTGCTATGAACTGAGATTGTGCTATTGCATTCCAGAGCCCAGGCAACAAGAGCAAAACTCCGTCCCAAAAAAAAAAAAAAAAAAAAAAAAAAAAAAAAAAAAAAAAAACCTGTATGGCGTGTTGCTGTACTGAATATTGTAGGTAATTGTAACACAGTGCAATGTATTTGTGTATCTAAATATATCTAAACATAGAAAATACATAGCAAAAACACGATGTTATAATCTTATAAGACCATTGTTGTATATTCAGTTGATCTTTGACCAAAATATTGTTATGTGGTATATGACTTTACACATAATCCCATAAAATATAATAATCGTTTTATGTAGTCAGTATTCATTTAGATTGATCCACATATTTATTATTTTTATTGATTTTTTCATTCATCCTGCAACTGTCACCTTTTCTCTAGGATAATTTTCCTTCTGCCTAAAGAATATTCTTTAGAATTTAAAAAAAATACAGATCAGCTTCCTTGGTGTCCATGAGGATATTAGAAAAATATATATATATTTTATATAGATCTTCTGGTGGCAAAATATATCTGACATTTGTTTTGTTTTGGCAAGAAAATTTATTTGACCTCTGTTCTTGAAGAATATAGAATTCTATATTGAAACTTATTTTCTTTAAGCCCATTAAATATATTTCTCATCTTTCTGTTGCTGTTAAGAAATCAATTCTCAGTCTAACTGTTTTCATTTGATTTTAATCTATTCTTAAAAATTGTTCTCTGTTAGGCCTCAGAAATAACACCACAAATCTACAACCATCTGATCTTTGACAAACCTGACAAAACAAGCAATGGGGAAAGGATTTTCCATTTAATGGTGCTGGGAAAACTGGCTAGCCGTATACAGAAAACTTAAACTGGACTCCTTCCTTATGCCTTATATAAAAATTAACTCAAGATGGATTGAAGATTCAAACATAAGATCTAAAACCACAAAAACCCTAGAAGAAAACCTAGGCAATACCATTCAGGACGTAGGCATGGGCAAAGAGTTCATGACTAAACCACCAAAAACAATAGCAACAAAAGCCAAAATTGACAAATGGGATCTAATTAAACTAAAGAGCTTTTGCACAGCAAAAGAAACTATCATCAGAGAGAACAGACAACCTATAGAATGGGAGAAAAGTTTGGCAGTCTATCTAGCTGACAAAGGGCTAATATCCAGAATCTACAAGGAACTTAAATTTACGAGAAAAAAAATAAACAACCCCATCAAAAAGTGAGCAAAGCATATAAAAAGACAGTTCTCTAAAGAAGACACTTACGTGGTCAACAAACACATGAAAAGAAGCTTACTTATTATCACTGGTCATTAGAGAAATGCCAATCAAAACCAGAATGAAATACCATCTCATTCGAGTTAGAATGGCAATCATCAAAAAGTCAGGAAACAACAGATGCTGGAAAGGATATGGAGAAATGGGAATGCGTTTACACGGTTAGTGAGTGTATCATTTGTTCAACCGTTTTGGAAGACAGGAGGCAATTCCCTAAGGATCTAGAGTCAGAAATACCATTTGACCCAGAAATCTCATTATTGGATATAAACCCAAAGGATTATAAATCATTCTACTATAAAAAACACCTGCACACGTATGTTTAATGTAGTGCTATTCACAATGTCAAAGACTTGGAACCAACCCAAATGCCCATCGATGTTAGACTGGATAAAGAAAATATGGCACATACATACCATGGAATACTATGCAGCCATAAAACAGAACGAGTTCGTGTCCTTTGCAGGGACATGGGCAAAGCTGGAAACCATCATTCTCAGCACACTAATACAGGAACAGAAAAGCAAACACCACATGTTCTCACTCTTAAGTGGGAGTTGAACAATGAGAACATACAGGCACAAGGAGGGGAACATCACATGCCGGGGCTTGTTGAGGGGTGGGAGGCTAGGGAAGGGATAGTATTGGGAGAAATATGTAATATAGATGATGTGTTTATGGGTGCAGCAAACTACCATGGCACTTGTATACCTATGTAACAAAGCTGCACAATATGCACATGTATCCCAGAACTTAAAGTACAATTTAAAAAAAATTGTTCTGTTTTTATCTTCTTCCTTCTTTCTGCTTTTATTTCTTCTCTTGTTCTTTTTTCCTTTCTTCCTTTGCTCACCGAAAAAAAAAAACAAACCCAGACATTTCTTCTTTCCCTAATTTTACATGTGCTTAACTGTGGATTTCTTCATGTTGATTCTACTTGAGATTTGCTGGCTTTCTTGAATCTATGGCTTAATTTCTCTCATTGGTCTTGGAAAATCCTCAACCATTACTTTTACAATTATTCCTTTTCAAATTTTCTCTCCATTTTTCGGGGGAGTCCAACTAAACATGTGTTAAGCCTCTTCATTTTTGTTGGGGGGACTCCAACTAAGATGCGTTAGACCTTTCATGGCATTCTCTTTCTGCATTCCCTCATGGATATTTCCCCATTGTTAGACTTTTCATACTTTATTCTGAATAATTTCCTCTTGCATTTTATGTCACCAATTTTCTTTTCAGTTGTTTCTTTTTGTTTATTTGTTTGCATTTGGGACAAAGTCTTGCTCTGTCACCCAGGCTGGAGCGCAGTGGTTCAATCTCGGCTCACTGCAACCTCTGCCTCCTGAGTTCAAGCAATTCTTCTGTCTCAGCCTCCTGAGGAGCTCGGATTACAGGTATGCTCCAGCACACTTGGCTGATTTTTGTATTTTTAGTAGAGATAGGATTTCACTATGTTGGCCAGGACGGTCTTGAACTCCTGACCTCGGGTGATCTGCCCACCTCGGCCTCCCAAAGCGCTAAGATTACAGATATAAGCGACCATGCCCAGCTCAGTTGTTTCTTATCTGCTATGAAGCACATTTTGAGATGGAGTCTTGCTCTGTTACCGAGGCTGGAGTGCAATGGGGTAATCTTGGCTCACTGCAACCTCTGCCTCCCAGATTCAAGCGATTCTCCTGCCTCAGCCTCCCAAGTAGCTGGGACTACAGTCATGCGCCACCACACCTGGCTGACTTTGTTTTACATTTTTATTAGAGATGGCGTTTCACCATATTGGCCAGGCTGGTCTCAAACTCCCGACCTCAGGTGATCACCTGCCTTTGCCTCCCAAAGTACTGGGATTACAGATGTGAGCCACTGTGCCTGGCTTGACTAAAAATTTGTTATAACAGTACAGTTTCTAGTTAGATGCCAAAATTCCCCCTTTGAACTTTATTTCATAACAAGCATAGTCGGTGGCCTTATGTATACAATAAGCACAGCCTTATGGTCTGTACCTGATAATTAAAACTTAGGGGTTATCATAGGTCTCTTTCTGTTGCTTATTTTTTTCTGTTGATTCATGCTCGCAATGTTTGCTTTTTTTAATGCAACAAGTTATCACTGTATGTTGGATGTTATATTTGAAAAATTATATTCAATTCAAAAAATGGAAGCATGTTTGGACAAAGACATTATCGTTCTCCAGAAGAAATTTTTTATGTATTCCTGTCAGGTATCTAGAGACATTTCCCATCTGGGATCACCTTAATCCAGTTTAAAAATTTACAAATTTCTCATTTTTTGAAACCTGCCCATAGGCTGTCATAGAACTAGTATATTTCTGATTTACCCTTATGCTAAAGATGTACTCTTTCAGCATTTCACTGTAAAGTGAGTGGTGGTTTATCAAGATTCCCAAACTTTGTAGGCCCTAGATTTTAACTACTTCCATGAGACTAACAAAACCTTGGCTTGGATTTTCATATGGCTTTTATTTTTAAAAAATAAACTTTATTGTGTATATTTGAGGTTTACAGCATGATGGTATGGGACACATATAGACAGTAAAATGGTTACTGCAATGAAGCAGATTAATGTACCTATTATTTAATACAGTTACTTTTTTGTGACAGAGCAGTTAAAATCTAAATATTTAACAAAATTCCTTAATACAATACAGTTTTATTAACGACACCCCTCACGTTGTACATTAGATCTCTAGACTTGTTCATCTTGCATGTCTGTTGCTTTGTCTTTTCCTTTTGTCTTTTGAGATGAAATCTCACTCTACAGCCCAAGCTGGAGTGCAGTGGCAAGATCTTGGCTCACTGTAGGCTCAGCCTCCCAGGTTCAAGGGATTCTCCTGTCTCAGCCTCACTAGTAGCTGGGATTATGGTCTGTGTCTGATAATTCAAAATTAGGGGTTATCATAGGTCTCTTTCTGTTGCTTATTTTTTCTGTTGACTCTTGCTCTCAGTGTCTGCTTTTTTTCAATATGACAAGTTATCACTGTATCCTCCATGTTATATTTGAAAAATTTAAAGTAGAAGCAGGTTTGGAGTAGTTACTTTTTTGTGACAAGAGCAGTTAAAATCTATATATTTAATAAAAATCCTTAATACAATACAGTTTTATTAACTATAGCCCTTATGTTGTACATTAGATCTCTAGACTTGTTCAAATTATAAGTAGACACGGGCACGTGTTACCATGCACCGCTAATTTTTGTATTTTTTTTTTTTTTTTTGAGACGGAGTTTCGCTCTTGTTACCCAGGCTGGAGTGCAATGGTGTGATCTCGGCTCACTGCAACCTCCACCTCCTGGGTTCAAGCAATTCTCCTGCCTCAGCCTCCTGAGTAGCTGGGATTACAGGCGCGTGCCACCATGACCAGCTAATTTTTTGTATTTTTAGTAGAGACGGGGTTTCACCATGTTGACCAGGTTGGTCTCGATCTCTTGACCTCGTGATCCACCTGCCTCAGCCTCCCAAAATGCTGGGATTACAGGCTTGAGCCACCCGTGCCTGGCCCTTAATTTTTGTATTTTTTTGTAGAGATGGGGTGGGTTTCACCATGTTAATCAGGCTGGTCTTGAACTCCCAGCCTCAAGTGATCCACCTGCCTTGTACTTTGTCTTTTCTTAATAAATTCCCATCAGAAAAAAAAAAAAAAAAAAAAAAACAAAAAAAAAAAAAAACAAAAAAAAAAAACAAGCTCTTAAATTTACCTCTTTGGATTTGCATCCTATCCAAAATTTTAGTTTGACATTTCTTCACTTTTTTTGTGAAAACTTTGATATAATATCATGGATATAATTGATATTGTTGATATAATAAGTGGCATGGCCTGGAATGAGTTCAGCTCTACCTGACTCCAACCTATGCTGTTAACTATATTTTTTATGCTTTCTCCCAAAATTTGCTTCTCATGTAAATTTTTCTGTATATATTTCCAAAACCAATTTCAGGCACTTTTTGTCACCTATATCATAATGTGTATTAAAATACATTCGAATGAAAACAATCATTTAAAGTCAATTTGCAATAAACAATATAAGCCAGAAGTAGAATACTATAATGACGTAGTAAGCTTTGGCATTAGAGAGACATGTGTTTGAACCAAAGCTTGATCTAACTGCTTTTGACCTTGAGCAAGTTGCTTTGTCCTCCCTGAACTACAGTTTTATCTTTTATGAGGACAGGTGAGACCCAACTTGCCAGACTCATACAATGTACTAATGTTACCAAAGTGTACTTCACTTACTTTAAGTCATAAAGGATGCCTTTTGCTTTTGTGCTCCATCATCTCAGAAATTATTTCAGAGCAAGAGCTCACAATGCTTCTATCACTATGCAAATATTCTAAATTCAAGTTGTCAGGAAACATCACGTTATATTTCACAAGATTTATGGATCTAATTTATTGATCTTCTTTTGTACTTTACACTAGCTTCATTGGTTAAGAATGTAAATGAATAAACTACTTAAAAAGAGACAACAATGTGTTCTATACAAATAGAAAAAAATATCTGCATTGAAAAGGGATTAAATTTTTTAAAAATTTAACTTGTTTACATTTATTTTTCTACTTTTTATTTTTATTATTTTAATTTTAAAAAATTATTTCTGGCCTTACTGAATCATATGTTTATTATTTATTTTATTTAAAATTTTTTTGTAGAGATGGTGGAGTCTTACCGTTTCCCAGGCTCATCTTGAGCTCCTGGCCTCAAGTGGCCCTCCCACCTCGGCTTCTAAAGTGTTGTGATTATAGGCATAAGCCATTGTGCCCATGAGTCATATACTTATTTTTAAAACCAGTCTTTGATTAAACTCCTTGAGTGAATTTTACAGTAACTTCAAAATGCTCGAAACTAACAGAGAATCTGATTCCTGTTAAAAGATTGATCTTGTGATAAAACATAGAAGAACCACAGTTTCTTTCTGAAGTTTTCTGAAGTGAAAACAATGTGAACATTTATTTTTGCAGAGAGGCTAAAAATGTATGTAAGAGAGGAGTTCAGTTTCAGGAGGAAGAATCACTTTCTACCTTCTCATCTTTAGGAACAATTTCTGAACAATAAAATAACTGACAAAAATTTTGGGGAACATTATTCCTGACTGAAGAACAAATAACTGCTGGAGCTCAGTCTCAGGGAAATAGCATCATAGATCACTGAATGAAAACCATTCTTAAAGGCTGGGTGCAGTGGCTCACACTTATAATCCCAGCACCTTGGGAGGCTGAAGTGGGAGGACCACTTCAGCCCAGGAGTTCAAGACCAACCTGGGCAACATAGTGAGACCCTCTCTCTATAAAAAGAAAACAATTAGCGGGGTGTAGGGGTATACGTGCCTAAAGTCCCAGCTACTCAGGAGGCTGAGGTGGGAGGATAGCTTGAGCCCAGGAAGTCAAGGCTGTAGTGAGCTATGGTTTCACCATTGCTGTCCCAGGATGGGTAACAGAGCAAGACCCTCTCTCAAAAAAGAAACGAAAAGAAAAGTGTTTTGGTAATTCTGTATCTGTGGTCTTTTTGCTCTTATATCTTTACTTACTTCCTAATTCTCTCTGACTTTAAGAGGTCTGGTGTGGTGGCTCATACCTGTAATCCCAGCATTTTGGGAGGCCAAGGCAGGTGGATCACGAGGTCAGGAGATTGAGACCATCCTGGCGAACATGGTGAAACCTTGTTTCTACTAAAATAAAGAAAAGAAAAGAAAATTAGCCAGGTGTGGTGGCACGAGCCTGTAATCCCAGCTACGTGGGAGGCTGAGGCAGGCAAATCACTTGAAACTGGGAGGCAGAGATTACAGTGAACTTAGATTCCATCTCAAAAAAAAAAAAAAAAGAGTTCTGAATAAGACATGAGTTATATAGTCATTTACTTCCTCTCCACTCCTGCAGATTTAGGAAATCCTGGAGCCCTGAATCTAATCTACAAATTCTACAAAATTTCCTAAAACACTTTACTCACACTTGTCTTCTTCTCATATTCCATCTTCTCTCTCTGTTTATGACTCTCTCTCACACACACACACACACCACACACGCACACACATACACACACACACACACACACCCTTCCTTCTTTCCATTTGGCTGAGAACAGGAAGGAAGAATGGTAGTGTTAGGTACTATTTCAGAGCAACTGTAATGATGAAATTTGGTACCATTATCTTGGGTGGGAAGAGGCTATGTTTACAGCCATGATTATGGCTGTGGTGTGACTTGGGAAGTTATTTTCTCCTCCGGATTATTCCCTCCACCCCCTAAAAAACAGCTTCCTGTTCTTCTGTCCTGCTGGGAATTGGACAACAATTCTAAGGATCTGATCCTTTTAGAGGATCCTCAAACTTAATTTTGGTTACAGCCTAAGATTGGAATCAATGCTATTTATTTCTTTTGTCACGACTCCTTCATTTAACACATTTATTGAGCAACCCCTTTGTTATAGTCATTGTGCTAGGAGCTGGGAATATATGAAGATGTTAAAGAAGACAGACTCATATCTTCATGGAATTTAAGGTCTAGAATAAAGGTTGGCAAAATTTTTTGTTAGTAAAGAGGCAGATAGTAAACACTTTTGGCTTTGAAGCCATATAGTTTCTATTGCAGCTACTCAACTCTGTCACGGTAGTACACAAGTAGCCATAGACAATACATAAATGGGTGAGTGCAACCATGTTCTAATAAAACTTTATTTATGGACACTGAAATTTGAATTTCATGTAATTTTTATTTGCTAGAAAATGATCATTCTTTTTGTTTTTTTCAAACCATTTACTTAAAAACCATTCTCACTTTGCAGGCCATATAAAAACAAGTAGCAGGCCTGATTTGTACCATGGGCCACAGTTTACCAGCTCCTGATTTAGAAGGAAAGACAGGTATTAATAAATAATCATTTTGATAAATGCATGGTTGCAAACTGTGATAAATGTGTGAATAACAAGTACAGAATGGTAAAATATACCAAGGGGCCCAGTCCAGACTGGGGGTGACGAACTGATCTTTAGCCTGAGGTCTAAGGCACAAATAGGAATTATTTCACTCATTCAGCCATGCATGGCTTGGAAACAATTGCCAAGAAATCTCTTTGGCAAGTATAATTTGTTTAGTCTTTTGATCCACTCTGCAATTTATCCAAATTTTTGGCCCTTTGTCTGTGCCTCACGGAATTTGATCCTCTTTTCTTTGTCAGAAAGCAGCATCGATATGTGAGTGGTTGGCCAGGCATGGGGGCTCATGCCTGTAATTCCAGCACTTTGAGAGGCAGAGGCGGGTAGATCTCCTGAAATCAGGAGTTCTAGACCAGCCTGGCCAACATGGTGAAACCCCATCTCTACTAAGAATACAAAACATTAGCCAGGCGTTGTGGCAGGCATCTGTTATCCCAGCTCCTCAGGAGGCTGAGGCAGGAGAATCGCTAGAACCCAGGAAGTGGAAATTGCAGTGAGCCAAGATTGCACCATTGCATTTCAGCCTGGGCAACAAGAATGAAACTCCATCTCAAAACAAACAACAAACAAACAAACAAACAAACAAAAAATATGTGAGTGGTTGAATCACAGGTAGAACTTCAGTAGAGCCAGTAAGAAATTTACAATACATTTTGATTGACCACAAGATCATGAGGCTGGTTTGGAAATAGCATCATTGTAGTAAATCTGATAAGTTTTCTTTACACTTAGAACACTGGCCTCAGTGGTTTGTTTTTGATTTTGGATTATTTTTTGTTTTGTTTTGTCAGTAACTACATAATAACAAAAGCTAATATTTGAAATAAAGGATGTGGTAAAAGAGATCAGAGAAACAAAACCTACAACAGACCAGGTTTAAACCAATAATCATGGACAAACATGCTCATTTATTTTAATTTCCATACTGTCATTGCTATTCCATAGGACTTCTGCCCACGTTAAATGCTGTGCATAAAGACTCACTGGGCAGGGAATCAGTAAGCTTCATAGTTAACATGAGTCCGCTAAAATGCCTCTTGTGCCCACCTTTCATAACGCACTGGCTGCTCTTTGGCAATCAGCAAACTGCAGAAACAATCCCATCCAATGAGTCACTGCTTCAGTGAGCAGAACCGAGACTCTCCCCTGGGAGTCTCCTTTATTTGTTATGTGTGTTTCTTGCAGTTGTTGTTTTTCATCCTTTGAAATTATGCTTTTATGCTAAAAATGCTACTGATTATTTTAGTCTTCAAATGATGTGAACTAGGCCTGTGTCCTGGAAAACTTAGACAGCTGCCAGGTTAATCTGAAACTTAGCAACTTGGAACAGTTATCCTGCCAAACAGAACTACTGGGAAGAACAAGTCAGTAGATACTGACTGCAAATATCTATATGGAAACAGTATGTCTTAGTTTGTATCAGGTACTATGACACATATTTACACATAATATTTAATTAATCTTCACAACAAAAAAAGCCAAAGAGTTATTGAAGTATGATGATTAAGAGCAAAGACTTTGTTCTGAACTACCTGGGTTCAAGGACTAACTCTACCTATTGGTAGTTATGTGACCTTGGACAGTAATATAATACTCTGTGCCTTAGTTTCTCTATTTACATAATCAGGATAACCTCTAAATGGTAGTTGTGATGATTATAGGAGATAATTTTAAAAGTTCTTGGTGCAGAATCTGTTACATGGTAAGCGCTAATTATAAGATATCAGTGATTATCCTCACTTAACAGATGAAGAAACTGAGGTTCAAAGTGTTTATCTGATTTGCTCAAATTCACATAGCAAGTAAGTGGAAGTGCTAAGATTTGAACTCAGTTTGACACTAGAGTCCTTCAACGTAACAACCACATTATTATCTTCATCACGATTGTACTCCTTATTATTATCTAAAATTAATGGTCTTAGCAACAAGCCAAAGGAAATCCTTGCCAGGCGTACAATGCGGGGTGTGTGCACAAGGCTTTAGAGAATTATTTTTAGGCACAATCACAGACAGGAAGAAAAATCACTACAAGTATGAGGAACTTTGAATACAAAGTTATCAAGATCTATAGGCTACACATTTGTTAAGTAAGATTAACCTCCATCACCAACCTCTCTTTGTACCATGTGAATAGATAATTAGATTATATATAATCATTTATTTGTTCACAAAAACTATTCCCTGGAGTACAACCACAATTGAGCAACAACAATAACACACAAACAAAATGCAATTTTTAATATGAAGCTCTTAAACCAGAGCCCTTAGACCACTAGTATACTTTTGAATAGACTGAAAGGTCATGAACTCCTAGAATTTGTGTACAGTATTTAGGAAGTATAAGTGTAACTGTGTTTTTCTGGGGAGAGAGACTATGATCATCATCAGATTCTCATAGGGGTCTGTGACTCCAAAATGTTTAAGAACCACTGGTTTCAACTGAAGGCTCTTCTTATAGTCTTGGTCAGCCACTGGTCCACATTCCTTTCTCTGCTTAGTGACAATACTCCTGTGCCTTGTCATTAAAGATCGTACAGGAACTTAATTTAGAACAAAAGTATTCGACACAATGCTTCATATGTGATAAGCAATTCGTGTTAGTTAAATCTAGACTTAAACACAGTTAAGATGTAGTTCAGGAGTTAGTCGACTGCATCTTGGGCCTATTTTTGTAAATAGAGTGTTACTGGAACATAGCCATCCTCATTAATGTACATACTGCCTGTGCCCAATTTTGAGTTGCAGGGGCAGATTTAAGTGGTTGTGACAGAACATATGAATCTCAAAATCTAAAATATTTACTCTCTGGCCCTTGACAGAAAAGTTGACAGAAAATTTGCTGACCTCTGATGCTGTTGAAAGAATCTTGGGATTATAGTCAGGGTGAGCTTGAGATTTGTCTCTACCACTACATGTGTGTCATTGCACAAGATGCTTTATTTTGAACCTCAGTTTTTCATGTGTAAAATGGGGATAACTTCCCATTTACTTTGCACACCCTTCATAATTACTCTCAAGATCAAATGTAATAATGTATGTGAAAGTAAAATACACATTCTTAGTTTTGTTAGTACTAAGATCATCATCCCTAAATTACCTGTATATGGTGACACAGATTGTTTCTCAGAATAGAGAAAAATCATTTTGAAGCATTAAACACAATACCAATTACCTATCATGCCACAAAATTGTTACTCTCTGTGAGATTTGCCTCCCAAGGCAACTAATATTAGGTGTTGCTTTTTAGGGAAGAAAAACAAATATTTCCTGAATAAATTGCCAAATAAAATACCAAATAGAAATAACAAGCCCCAAGTACATTTTCTCATTCAAATACGTGTTCAGG
The DNA here is from genome assembly GCF_048565385.1 of Saimiri boliviensis. Taxonomy (NCBI): domain Eukaryota; kingdom Metazoa; phylum Chordata; class Mammalia; order Primates; family Cebidae; genus Saimiri; species Saimiri boliviensis. Next base: position 34,664,220 of record NC_133463.1, on the reverse strand, counting down.
TGAGATGCTGTCCTTGATTTTAGGCAATGCTGTTCATTGCAAGAGACAGACAAGTGCTACAATAGTGTGGGTTATGAAAGACGAGCTCTCTGTACTTTAGGTAGCCTTTGAAGACTTCTCAGCCTCTGCATTTTTAAAAATTGTATATTTGTCACTAACTTTGAAAAATCCTTGAAATTTTGAAAGGAAATGAAATTGCTTATGCACCAATTTTTGTGAAGGAAATGAATAATTTATCCATAATCTCATGCATCCAGTTAAAGTTAATGGAAAGACTCAAAATCTCCTGAAAAACATTAGATAATATTTATCCCATCGTTTCCCACAATTTGAGCAATACCACAGAAATTGAAAACACATGTTTTCTCTCACCAGTAAATTATAGAATGATATATTCTCTTTCAGCTTTACTGAAATGGGTGGTTGCCATTTCTAAATTATTTAATTGTGTCAATGATATTATATGGTTTGAGACCAAATAATTCGTTGAGTTAACTTCTCCTTCATCTATAGGATAGGGTATGTTTAAGAAGACAAAATCAGAAAGAAAGAGCCAACCTCTGGGCATTAAGTTAATAATTAAAGAGTTGAAAGGATACATGCAGATTCAAATGTTTTGAAACATATTCTACTAATGCTAGTCAGATTGTAGCCCAATTTGCTAAGCAATGAAGCTACAATTTTGGCCTCCAGTTTCTAACTTATTACAGAGGGAGTGCCGGTATAGTATTATATTAGTCTGGTCCTACATTGCTATACGTAACCGCTTGAGACTGGGTAATTTATAAAGAAAGAGGTTTAATTGGCTCATAATTATACAGGCGGTACAGGAAGCATGGTTGCGGGGGCCTCAGGAAGCTTACAATCATAGTGGAAGGTGAAGAGGAAGCAGGCAAGCTCTACTGTCTGGAGCACGAGGAAGAGTTAAGGGGAGGTGCTGTATACTTTGTTTTTTTTTTTTTTGAGATGGAGTTTCACTCTTGTTGCCCAGACTGGAGTGCAATGGCGTGATCTCAGCTCACTGCAACCTCCACCTCCCGGGTTCAAGAGATTCTCCTGCCTCAGCCTCCAGAGTAGCTGGGACTACAGGCATGTGCCACCACACCTGGCTAATTTTGTATTTTTAGTAGAAGCAGGGTTTCTCCATGTCGGTCAGGCTGGTCTCGAAATCCTGACCTCAGGTGATCTGCCCATCTCTGCCTCCCAAAGTGCTGGGATTACAGGTGTGAGCCCATCACACCTGCCTGGCTATATACTTTTAAACAACCGGGAGCACATTCATTATCATAAGAACAGCAAGGGGAAAATCCACCCCCATGATCCCATCACCTCCCAGCAGGCCCCTCCACCAACACTGGAAATTACAATCCAACGTGAGATTTGGCCTGGGACACAAATCCATACTACGTTATTCTGCCTTTGGACCCTCTCGAATCTCCTGTTGTTCTCACATTGCAAAATACAATCATCTCTTCTCAACAGTCCTCCAATTCTTAACTCATTTTAGCATTAACTGACAAATCCATAGTCCAAAGTCTTATCTGAGACATGACAAGTCCCTTTTGTCTATGTCTCTAAAATAAAAAAACAAGTTAGTTATTTCCAAGATACAATGGGGTTACAAGCATTGGACAAAAATACACCCATTCCAAAAGGGAGAAATCAGTGAAAACAAAGGGGCTGCAACCCACATGCAAGTCCCCAACCCTGCAGGGTAGTCATTAAATCTGAAAGCTCCAAAATAATCACCTTGACTCCATGTCTCACATCCATGCCACACCGATGCAATGGATGGAATCTCAAGGCTGTGAGCAAGCATATTACGAAGCAACCGGGTCTGGGTCCTGGTTTCATCTTGAGAAATTTACTTATATGAAAATAATCCTATGTCTTAACTGAAGAAAGAGCTGGTGAACTATTCTCAAAAATTGACAGGTGTTAGGTCAGCATTGGAAGTGCAAATCACAGAAAACGATTTGAGTGTCAGCAGGGCGTTGCTACAGTAATGACGCAGCTTCAGTGACATATTCTAGCCTCATATTAACCCACTCAAGATGCAAGTTCTGGAGAATGCATAGATCTAGCTTAAGTTTCATGTCTATCTGTTGACTAGAGGTAACGAAGAACCCTTTGATTAGGGCATATGCCCAGTCTGAAGCTACATCCAAAGGGAGAAAGCTAGTCATAAAAAAAAAAAAAAAAAAAAAAAAAAAAAAAAAAAAAAAAAAAAGAATTCTGTTAACAAAAGAAGGGGATCTATGGACCTTGGGACGCCTGAAACAGTTACAGAGATAATCATGCCTGCCTCTTCAGATTTTAAAACATATTAAAAGAGGCAACATGTTTAAAATCTATATCACAGAGATACCCACTTTAGAAAAGTAGCTGAATAGCAATTTCAATCAAGTGTCCTCTAACTTACAGAAAGCAATAAAAACATACACTATCATGGGGAGAAAAGACTTCCTGCAACTCAAAGCATAGCTATATTTTGTTTCATGAAACAGAAATCACCTTAACACAGCTAGAAAGACATTTTTTTTTATCATACTCTATATTTGCCCCATTTCCAGAGATCCATGGTATGTAACAGCTGGAACACAAGGCAGCCATTCCTCTTCTGGATTGAGTACTGCTTTTCAGAAGACCACAGTGCTGGTTTTCACTACCACTGTTATTTTTCTGCATTCTTCTGGAAACGGTCCCCTAAATCTCAACTGGACACAACAGAGGGGTCATGAAAATCTGGACACAATTCTTTTTTTTTTTTTTTTTTGAGACGGAGTTTCGCTCTTGTTACCCAGGCTGGAGTGCAATGGCGCGATCTCGGCTCGCCGCAACCTCCGCCTTCTGGGTTCAGGCAATTCTCCTGCCTCAGCCTCCCGAGTAGCTGGGACTACAGGCGTGCGCCACCATGCCCAGCTAATTTTTGTATTTTTAGTAGAGACAGGATTTCACCATGTTGACCAGAATGGTCTCGATCTCTTGACCTCGTGATCCACCCGCCTGGGCCTCCCAAAGTGCTGGGATTACAGGCGTGAGCCACCGCGCCCAGCCTGGATACAATTCTGAGACAAAAACTATTTGTTACATTTTGTTGAATTGGGAAGTTGAGATCACATAAATGAGGCACTGCAAGTGTAGGTGGAGACAGAAAGAACACTTGTAATCCTACAAATTAGGAACTGTAGAATTTCTTCTCCTCCATCAGTTTACAGCATTAGAGAATCAGCCAGTGAAGCTAGAAGAGGTAAGAGTCACCAGAAACCAGAACTTAGAGATATTAGCCAGTCTGTCCTCCTGCGATAGGCCAACAAAAGTGACTTAACCAACACCAAGCAGAAAGCACGCAGAACCAATAATGACTCCATTTCACTTGCATTTACTGAGTCTGGGAAACTCCTTTCACTAACACATACGGATTAAGAAATCTGAGTGGGGCCTGTGAAAAATACTATAGGACAAGGCAAAGTTGCTTTCAGGATGAGTGAGCTGCATTAAAAGTACTTCATAATGGGGGTGGAGGGTGGGGAGAATGTTGAGTACAAACAGGAAAAGAGGCAGAGCGTATTTCTGAAAATGACCTATTGAGAGATTCAGAGGACATTTCATAAAATGGCTTGGCATGAAGAGGAAGCTCTATATCTTATATAAATTGGCATCCAAGGCAGTTTGTGCTGTCTGCTCTGTGGACTCTGGGCCCTCTGTTGGTTCTTGCCATGGTTCCCAGGCAGGTGCTTTCAGGCCTCTGCTTTAACCATTCTAGCCATGCTGACAGCAGCTCTGTGTAGCATTTTTATTGGGTTGACTATCAGTACCCCTCAAGTGGTTCCATATGCCAACCCTGGCTTTACTACCACTTTCCACTGATCCTTTACTCAGAGTTCCAAGTCTTTTCAGACTTTTAATCTGGGTTCCTGTGGCTTTTCCCCCTTGGCTGCTGGTGGCCTAATAGCCTTTCCTCCCCCTGTGGCTCTGCTTCATAGCCCTGCTCGGAAGCAGATGCTCTGGCTCCTTCCACAATGCACACTGCCAGTTTCGTGGCATTTTCTTGCTGCTTTTGGCTGTAACTCTCCACTTCCCAAGGCCCAATTGTAAGACACCATGTGGGACAGACCCAAGAGGAGGAATATGGTGGGTGGGGGAAGGGGATATTGTGTAGAAGATGTGAAATGAGACTGAATTTATTGTCAAGGCATAAGGAACATTTTTCTATCAACTTGGTTTTCACACGATTCAGATGCAAATTGGTTAAAATGAACACTTTTCTTGTGGGATGGGAAAGATATGTATCAGTAGACTGTCCTTTTAAGGAATGCAATTTGAGGGGCCTGCTTTGGGCAAATGTCCTGTCTTCAATCTTGGCTTCCACATGTCCTCTGTTTACCTTCCAGTTGGGAGGCAGTCTGCCATCTCCCCATCTCCCTGCATATCACCTTTCAGTTGTTTCCAGCTGCCTCTGCAGTGCCCATATTGTGCCCTTGATTTTCCATTTAGAATATGGATCATTTTACTATTGACACCAGATAATCTTTTAATATACTTTTTTCCTTTTCTTTTTTCTTTTCTTTTTTTGAGACAGGGTCTTGCTCTGTTATCTAGGCTGGAGCGCGGTGGTACAATTACAGCTCACTGCAGCCTCCACCTCCTGGGCTCAGGCCGTTCTCCTACCCTAGTCTCCCAAGCTTTTTGTTTCGGTTCCTCTTCTTCATACTCTCCCTACGTAGGCAACTGCCTTTACTAAAAAAGGCGATATGGTCCAGTGGGTAGGTCAGCAATTAAAAGGAAATGACCATCAACCATGAGTGACAATGCTGAGAAATGATGGTCACTACACACGGACACTTTATTATGGAGCAAAATAAAATAAGGGAACAGAAGGTCATCACTGAAAACAGTGGGGAGGGCCAAAACGGAGAACGATGATCAGACTTATTGCTGTTAGGTGTACCACTTTCCTGGGCTATATCCTTATACCCGTAGTTCATGATTTTGCTTCTCAAGGGTCTTTTGGCAATGACAAAATGTCTGGAGACATTTTCACTTGTTGAGGCTGGGGAAAAATATGTTATTGACAATCTAGTGGGTAGAGGCCCGGGATGCTGCCATGCATCCTACAACGCACAGGACAGCCCCTGGTGTTAAAAAAAAGCTATCCAACCCCGAATGTCAATAGTGGCAAACTTGATGTACCCCCTGTACATACAGCTACTTACAGCCATGATTAGGTCTTAAGAAATTTTAACCAGGAGACATGAATGCTAGTCCCTTAGGGGGCTTCTTCACCATGCATTAGATCAAACCAAAATCAGAGTCAATTTAAAGGGCATAAAGTCAGTTTTTTTTTTTTTTTTTTTTTTTTTTTGAGACGTAGTCTCACTCTGTCACCCAGGCTGGAATGCAGTGGCGTCATCTTGGCTCACTGCAACCTCTGCCTCCCATGTTCAACAATTCTCCCACCTCAGCCTCCCGAGTAGCTAGAATCACAGGCATGTGCCGCCACACCTAGCTAATTATTTTGTATTTTTAGTAGAGGTGGGTTTCACCATGATAGCCAGGCTGGTCTCTAACTCCTGACCCAGGTGATCTACCCACCTCTGCCTCCCAAAGATCTGAGATTGCAGGTGTGAGCCACCATGCCCAGCCAAAAAGTAAGTCATTTAACTCCTCTGTGCCATGATGTCTTAGTCTATTTAGCGTTGCTATAACATAATATCTGAGGTTGAGCCACTTACAAAGAAAAGAGATTTGGCTCACAATTCTGGTAGCTGGAATGTTCAAGACTGGGCATCTGGTGAGGACCTCACACTGCTTCAACTCACAGTGGAAAGTGGAAGGGGAGCTGGCGTGTGTGAAGAGATCACATAGTAAGAGAGGAAGCAAGAGAGAGAGAGAAACTGAGAAAGCCACACACACACAGAACCTGCTCTGAAGGGAACGACTCCATTCCCAACAGAGGGAACCCTCGCTCACTCCAGTGGGAGGGCATTAATCTACTCATGAGGAATCTGCCCCATGACCCTAGTATCTTACACCAGGCCCCACCTCCCGACACTGCCACATTGGAGATCAAATTTCAACATGAGTTTCATGAACAAATCACATCCAAATCATAGCATCTGATATATTTCTGCCTTCTTTTCTGCTACTCCCTGTAGCCTACAATGGTTCATCTTAGCTCTCTGTAGCTAAAAGTGCCTCCTTAGTTGCATCCCAACTCAGATACAAATTGGGAGGAAATGAAAAGAGAGAGAAAGGCATAGAGACATACATATTTCAGAATTTCTTTGGCATTCTATCCTGTATTCCCCCTTCCCTGACAGCTCCCCCTCTTCACCCTCACCCTGTTTATCTTATCGCCACTTCACCCTCATCTCTTGTCAATATTCCTCAATATTGCCTCCTGCAGAACAGATAGAACCCCTTCCTTAGGTTGGAAAAAGAGAAAACCCTTTCAAGGAGCCAGCCTGTGCTGTTGTAAGTCAGACAGTTATTTCGAGTACAGAATTGCAAACAATGAAATTATATTAATACTTAACAACACAGAGACTATATGTTGTTAAGTATTAATATAATTTCATTGTTTCAGTATTTAGAATACCAATATTTTACCCTTGCCTTCTCAGTTTTTAACTAGAAAGGAATGCTCTAAAGATTAGGAGAGATGATATTTATGAATCCCTTTGAGACTTAGAATTTTAAAGGTGCTATTTAGAAAATAATGTTATTCATAATTAAGTTTATGATTTCTACAAACAGGCCTGATTTCCAACTTCCTGACTCAAGGAAGGGAGGTAATAGGATACTCACTTTGATTGAATCAGGCTCTCCTGGCTAAGCTACCCCAGTTATTGATGGGTGACTGTCAAAACCTTGAGGTAGCATGTTCTGCTTTAGCCAGGACTCAGGGGGTGCTAAAACATGGGGCAAGATCTACAGACTGAGTACACATGTCCTCTGGAATCTGCCTTTCTTTTGTTTATTCGCCTGTGTCCAATAATTTTTTATTTTGATAATTATGAAAACGATTCAGTAGAGCTAATTTATATGTGTGAGTTTTAGCTCAAGATTATTTTTTCTTTATTTAATGTTGGAAAGAAGGAAAGTAGCTCTTTGCAATAAAAAACTTGTTGGAGAGTCCTATGCCCTAGGACATAATATCTTGTCTTCCTCCCCTCCCAAACTCCATTCACCCCAACCCTAACATCCTCCCAAACCAGGTACTATGGAGCCAGGTATGTTAACACTTAACTTTTACCAGCTGAATGAAATCAATCCCTATAGTGGCTAAAAAATATGTGCAATTACATGTATAGACGCTCTGCAGCTTATGGTCATTATTTTACTTTGTTTTTGTTGATCAAGGTAAATCTGTTATCTGTTGATCAACTGAAATGAGACAATGTCATTTAATTAAGTAACATTAGTAATATTAGAAGAAATATGTTCCTGTTTTGCCATTGTCTAGCCTTGTGACTTTGGATAAGGCATTTTACTTTGCACCTTCGTTTTCTTATATGCAAAGTGAGGGATATAGCCCGGAAAACTTCTATGGTGTTTTCAGCTCTAAAATTTAAAATTATATGACTTTAAACTACAGTTGAAATATAAACGTTATAGAGATATGATAGATATTTACAATTATGGCTTTTTGAGTAGAAGGAAAACTTGACAAATCCTCAATTAGGTAATACATTTAACTTGTATACATTAAAAAACAAACAAACAAAAAAAAAACCTTGAGATAATTGATTTTGCCTAAACGTTCATCCCTTTCCCTACTTTCAGCTAGCTTTACACCCATATTATGTTTATGACATAGTTTGAAGCTATTTGCCATGTATCCACGAATAGAAATTTACAGCAGAGAGCACTTTCTAGGATTTGCCCATTCTGAATACAAAAAGAAATTATTTTGTTGTATGGAATGAGGAAAAACTAATGTGAGGTTTTTATGAAAAACTTCAAAGTCTAATGGAAGAAGAAGGCAGGATGTGGTTCTATTTGTTTAAAACTGTTTAACTTTTTAGGTCTAAGGAGTGATATGAATACCAAAAGGAATTATTTCCAGGAGGAAGAGAAACTTTTGATGGTTGGCCTAATAAAATAAAACTACACATTAGTGAAACTAAATTCAAAGGCGCTTCCAACGCTGCTGCACACAGATGAGCCCTCTCGCTGGATCCTGTCCAACCCCAACGGCTGCGCGGACTGTAACCACCATGTGTCATCTGCAAACCAGATAGTTTCTGTGCGGGAAAGACCAGCCAGCTTTCTTGGCCAAGCTGCCGCCATAAAACACACTAGTGATTTGGTTTTTCATGTTTTTTTAAAGATATTATGCTTTGATGCACAGGATACGTTTGGTTTCACATTGTCCAGAGCACTATCAGAAATGACTAGTTGATGAATGTTTTACCAGAATCAGGTCACATTTTGACAGGTTGTTTTGTGTCACTGAAAATCATTGCTTTACAATGTGGGACTTTTTTTCCCTTAACTTTTAAATCTTAAGCGAAAAATATAAAGTGCAGCTAAACACTCTCAGACATTAGGGATAACTGCCTTTAACAACTTATATGCATCAGCTGCCTTTTGATATCGTCTGCGAAAAGCAAAGGCATCATGGGATCTCTTAAAAGAACTGGAAAACTAAATGTCAGTACTGCATTTTTACACTCAGCTAGAGAAATTCCTGCCTCATATAAAACACCTACGTTCCAACACCTCGTGTTTGCTTTGGAGACTTACAAAGAGTTAATACAGCTTGTTTGGCATCAGATATCGGTATAATGGGCTTTTACTGAAGTAATTAAAATTTGTTTATAATTAATACAGATGAATTGGTTTCTGCACAATAATAGTTAGGAGATTAACAAAGGCCACATTTTGGCAACAGGACTACATTCTTTTCCAAGTGCTGTGGGACCTTATCCAATGAATGTCTGTCCAATCCGGCTGATTCTTCAGAGATGCCATATGGCACAGCTATGCATTATGACTTTTTTTTCTAAAAGGCAGCCATATGACATAACTGATCTTTAAAACGTTGTCAGAAGGCATTACCTGGGTAGGCTTCGAGCTGCTTTCCAAAAACTTAGCACGCACAGGGGCTATTAATTATGAGCAAAAGAAATGTGCACGTGCACACTGGAAATTTGGCATTCTTTCCTCCCTAGTCATGGCTGATCATCTCTCAAGCCGTTCTACTTGGGGAAGTAAGGAGTTTTGTTGTTGTTTCTTTTTTTCTTAAGTCTAACAGTGAAAAAAGAACATGTTCTGCATTAAAATACATATTCAGCAATTTCATTACAAAGTGTCTTTGTACTTGACCCAAACATGCACATATTTTGCTACTTGTACTTTCACCATATTCATTGATTTAAAAATATATATAATACTATTTACAACCAAAATTTTCAAAATAATATTTAAGGCACTAATATGGTGGAGAAAAATAATTTTTCTGTGTATGTGGTGGTGGTAGTTGATTTCTATTTGACATCTTTATTTTCTTTACTGAATTTTGGATAGCAGAATATGTAAATTTCCCAAATATTTTCTTTCTGATGTCCTCAGAAAATTAGGTTGTGCAGAGGGGAACATTCATTTTAAACTTTCCATTTTTGTATGTGCTTAGAACGAGTTGTTTGCATTAATTTCCATTTTTAAACACTCTATTAACATTTGGAGAACTCTATATGCTAGGAGAAAGGGAATACAGAACAAATCAATGGAATCAGTGGACAGGATGCAGCTACAGGCTGGGTGAGCCAAGCTGCCCTTGCATTCTATGGTCACTCTTCCTAGCCTACTGCTGCTCTCTGTATGTTTTCAGATACTGTTAACTGGACTTCTCCATTCGGATCTCAAATTCAATGTATGTAAAATAAAACTCCCTCAGACTTGTTCCTCTCACCATCGTCCTTTTCTCTGTTACTGTGCACTCCATCCTTTCGGTAAATCAATTTTTCAGTCACCTTTGACTTCTCTCTTTCCCTCGTGCCTCCTTCCACCCACCAGCAGATCCAGTGAGCTTTAACCCCCAAAATGCAGTCAGCCCTCCATGTCTGTGGGTACTGCACTGCAGGCTCAACCAATAACATGTAGAAAACATGCAGGAAAAAAAAAACTCAGAAAAAGAATAAATACTGCAAAAAATTTAATAAAAATAATATAGTATAACAACTATTTGCATAGTATTTATAATTTGTTAGGTATTGTAAGGTAATCTAGAGATGATTTAAAACATAAGGGAGAGTATGTGTAGATTATATGCAAATACCACACCATATTACATCAGGAACTTGAGCATCTGTGAGTCTTGGTATCTGCATGGGTCCTGGAACCAATCCCCTATGGACACCAAGGGACGACTGTATACCCTAAATTACCTTACTTCTAGCTACCTTTACTCCTAGTATTCTAGTTTTAAGCACTACAATCTTCCTCTTTTGTTATTATAGTAGCCTTCTGTTTCCCTGTTTCTACCCCTTCTTGCCTAAAAGTTTTCCAGACAGCATTTCCAGTGATCTCATCAAAGCAAATGTTAGATCACGTTGCTTCCCTGATCAAACTCTTCCAATGGTATCCAAGCTCACTTGGAATAAAAGTCAAAGCCCTTACCAGACCTAGGGCCCCTACACAACTCAGTTTCTTGTTACTTTGATATGCACAGTATGCACCTTCTGCCTCAGGGCTCCTGCATCTACTATCTATTCTCTCAGTAGTGTTTTGGAGTGTGATCCTACTGACTTCTGGGTGAATTGTTAAATTGTTGGGAATTGTGCCAGCCAGTTGCAAACCAGTGGTAGCTGGAAACCAGCCAAAGTGGGAGTATTTACACCAAGGATAATGGCAAAATCTAAAAATCGGGTGTCCTCATCCCATGAAGAGCCTATTGTTAAGCATTTCCAAGAATGCCACTGTATTTTCGCTTCCTGGAATATCCTCCTCTTGCAGCAGCACCTCCTCCACTTCTTCAGTGTTTTTCAGGTCTTTACGTATTCAAGACATTGATAGTCAAGTCCCCTCTGACTATCCTATTTAAGATATAACTACCTTTCAACCTCTTCTCCTGTATCTCCTCATTATTTTTCTCCATTAAACTTGTTATTTATGTATTTATTTTTAGTTTATTTTGTGTCTTTCTGCAATAGCATAGGGAACAAATACATAATTGAACGAATTAATACTCTATCATATATCTTCCAGTGCCAATAACTAAATAATATCTATCAGAGTTTTATTGCTAATTTTAAAGAACTACTTATTTGGAAAAAATTTATTTTATTTGAAATAATTTTAATTTCATAGAAGAGTTGAAAGAATAGTATTAAAAAAAAACTTTTGTATACTCTTCACTCAGATTCAGTAGTTACTAACATTTTCCCACATCGTTCTATCTATCTAGGTTGTATATATATATATATATATATATATTTTATTCCATTTTAGGTTCTGGGGTACATGCAAAGAACATGCAGAATGGTTACATAGGAACATACATGGCAATGTGGTTTGCTGCCTCCATCCCCATCACCTATATCTAGCATTTCTCCCCATATTATCCCTCCCCAACTCCCTAACCCCCACTGTCCCTCCCTTAGTCCCGCCTCCAACAAACTTCAGTGTGTGATGCTCCCCTCCCTGTGTCCATGAGTTTACATTGCTCAACATCTGCCTATGAGTGAGAACATGCCATGCTTGATTCTCTGTTC